>NC_059426.1:164612081-164762081 GCF_021028975.2 Sphaerodactylus townsendi
GTTCTGAGCATGAAATCCCGGACCCATTCCTGTCAACAGTCCATATGGGATCACAGGGTCATTGGTGGTGATGGAGCATGCTGTTAAGTTGCAGCCAACTTCTTATGGTAACTAATTAGAGTGTTGTGGTGGTCGTAATTTATGGTAGCCCAGATAAATTATACATGGATCACAATTCTCATCAGCCCCTGCCATGCAGGGGAATTGATGGGAATTGTAGTCCATGAACATCTGGAGTGCCATAGGTTCGCCACCATGGCCCTAGAGGTTTCAAGGCAAGAACCATTCAGAGGTGGTGGGCCATTGCCTTCCTCTGTACAGCTGCCTTGGTATTCCTTGGTGGTCTTCCTTCTAAGTGCGAACCAGTGCTGGCCCTGCTTGGCTTCTGAGATTTGGTAAGATTGGGTCAGCCTGGGAATCCCAAGTCAGGATCGTGAAGAGGTTATAACTTGTCAATTGGCCCTTAATCTTTGGCCAGCTTAGTCTACCTCATGGGTGTCAAACTTGCGGCCCTCCAGATGTTATAGACTACAGTTCCCATAATCCCCTGCCAGCACCATGCTGGCAGGGGATGATGGGAACTGTAGTCCATAACATCTGGAGGGCCGCGAGTTTGACACCTGTGGTCTACCTTATTGGGCTCTTGTAAAGATAAAATGGGAAGGCAAGAAAAAACCCACATTCCCCTATTGCACAGGTGTCAAACTCACGTGATGCTCGCAGGGGATAATGGGAACTATAGTCCATAACATCTGAAGGGCCGCTAGTTTGACACCTATGCGCCTATTGCATCATCTTGAACTCCTTGAAGGAGGAAGGGGAGAAAAGTTAGATGGATATCTTTGGTCAAAGGAACTGAACCCAACAGATAGTTGCTTAAGGATCAGTGCATAAGGTGTCCAGTGGACTCATCCTGAAGACTTTACCCTCTGAGGACCCCCCCCCTCCTCTATTGGGTCTGCAATCCTTTTGTAGGTTATTCATCTTCAGCTGGGAGTCTGGAAAGGTTCCTAGTTCTGTGTAGGTTGAACACCAATGTTTAAGGTAACCAAAACAAAATTGGCTTGGTGATCAAGGCTCATTGTCGATAGATACTCCTGAACTGGGAACAGGACTCATTTCTGGGTTTGTTGGAACCATGACTTAGGGCAGTGATGGTGAACCTTTTCGAGACCGAGTGCCCAAATTGCAACCCAAAACCCACTTATTTATCGCAAAGTGCCAACACAGCAATTTAACCTGAATACTGAGGTTTTAGTATAGCAAAAACAGTTGGCTCCGAGGCGCACATTACTTGGGAGTAAGCTTGGTGAAGCAACCATGCAACATTTTGAACGGGTTGTGCCCAGTGACCCAGGCCAGCCTGTGTGTGTGTGTGTGTGTGTGTGTGTGTGTGTGTGTGTGTGTGTGTGTGATTTTCCGCCCTCCCCCCCCCACATGATGAACTCTGCGTGGGTATGCCCACAGAGTGGGCTCTGAGTGCCACGTCTGGTATGCGTGCCATAGGTTTGCCACCACTGACTTAGGGCACGTACTGTATGATGTTTTCATTGGGAGGGCATTTGGTCAAGTTTACTACTTTTGCCAGAGGTTTTAAATTACTGATTTAAAAATGATTGGCTTTATGTATTTTATTGTGTTTTATTTCTTTTATACCACTATGCAAAGGCTGGCAGTGACAAACCACCCTCAAATGTCTCTGGACCTAATGGCATTTTTCATCACTGCCTTTCTATGAACTGTGTTATGTTCCTGTAAGGTAGAAAGGTGGTTAACAAATGTTCTAAACAAACAAACAAATGCAAGAACATTATTGCCGGCATGGCGTTACGTGCGTTATATAGAAGGCAGAAAATAATTGGTTGTTTTGGCAACTGGGCTCAAAATCTTTCTTGATACGAAGAAAAACTGTCCCTGGGGACCAGCTTTTCAGAACCCCTTTGGAACACATCTTAATTGGGTGTAGCACCTTCTCACGTGCCTTGTTGGTTTCCTGTTCCACTGTGATGGAAATGTCAATTATTGCCTTGTAATATTTTTGAGAGCAAGGTGCCTGCGTGTGCTCATGCTGGTGACATCCACCGTCTGAAGTGAGATTGGAAGATGTGTTTAGGAAATTAGTCGCGAGTGCAAACACTTAATTAAAAAATGACATCATGTACAGAATCATCCATCTTTGCTGACTTGACTGGGAACAGAAAGGAAGGTTGTGGCGAGGCCGGAAAATAAACTCGGGCGTATTTCTGGCTATTAAAGAGGAACAGCCCATGTTTTGCAATGCAGACATAACAGTAACAATTTGCTTGGGAGCTTTGTTGGTTGAACATTCTGCTTTGAATTGAGATTTGACTATTACTGGGGTAATGATTTCCGCCAATTAAATGTTCCTTTTGTTTTTGTTTGAGGTCAACTTTATAACTTAGCTCTAACATGGTTTTGTGTTTGTTCCCTTTTCCTGGAGGGACCCAGGAATCTCTAGACCAGTGGTGGCGAACTTTTGGCACTCCAGATGTTATGGACTACAATTCCCATCAGCCCCTTGGCCATGCTGGAAGAGGCTGATGGGAATTGTAGTCCATAACATCTGGAGTGCCAAAGGTTCGCCACCACGGCCTAGGCTGTATGAAGAATTCTCAGGAACTTCATCAACTAGATTTCCTTGGATTTTCCTTGAGTATAGCAGATGCCACTGAACTGATGCCAGTTGGGATGGTGATAACTTGAACACGTAACCCTTAAATACATGAAGCTGCCTTGTACTGAGGGCCAAACGAGCGGTGACAGCGTCCTTGTGGCCGCACTAGGCTGTGGTAGCCATGTTAAAATGGCAGCATTCTCTTGGCTTCCACAACAACACTTTCTCGTTCAGTTTGGCCTACAAGTCAGGGTCAGTATTCTCAGTTCTGAGTCTTCCACGTCACCTAACCCCTGATTAGTTTTAATTGGACATGCAAGAGGTTGAACTGGATCTCAGCAGGGAAAGCAGGTGGCAAACCATGAAGCCGCTGGCCTTTCTGTGGAGTTCTCCCATTTCCCCTCTTTCTGTGTACAGAATCACCAGGAGCATATCTCACTGATTTAATTCCAGTCCTTAAGCTCCCTGTCATGGCACTCCATATCCCATGAATGCCCTGCACTACCTACATATATGATCAGATTTCAGTATGCCACTAGCAGTATGCCACTAGCAGTGAGCAGACACGCTTGAAGCTATTCGGAGAACAAACGTGTGTGTGGAAAGTACTAAGTCACAGCTGACTTATGGCCAGCCACGCCATAGAGTTTTCAAGATGAGAGACTGAGAGAGGCTGTTTGTGATGAAATCCTGAACTTCCTTGGTGGCCCAAGTACTAACCAGGGCCGATCCGGCTTAGCTTCTGACAAGATTGGACTAGCCTCAGCCATCCAGGTACAGCTAATAGTCTGAAGTAATTCCAGCAACTCAAGCAACATGTCCTAGTGGCCCGGCTTCCACTTCATTTCCTGCTTTGTAATGATTAAAACCAACCTTTTCCCCCCTCCTGTGTTCCCCAGATGGTTATGACGCGTCTCTCCTGAGATGATCGAGGAACTGACAATGCCTGCCATCAGCCTCTATCAGCATGGCCAATTGGCCATGCTGGTAGGGGCTGATGGGAATTGTAGTTCCTGAACATCTGGAGAGCCGCAGGTTCCCTACCCCTGGTCTTGACTCTTTCTTCTAATTTTTGCTGAAGAAGAAGAAGAGTAGGAGTAGTAGTTTGGATTTATATCCCCCCTTTCTCTCCTGTAGGAGACTCAAAGGGGCTGAAGAACATAAGAACATAAGAACAAGCCAGCTGGATCAGACCAGAGTCCATCTAGTCTAGCTCTCTGCTACTCGCAGTGGCCCACCAGGTGCCTTTGGGAGCTCACGTGCAGGATGTGAAAGCAATGGCCTTTTGCGGCTGTTGCTCCCGAACACCTGGACTGTTAAGGCATTTGCAGTCTCAGATCAAGGAGGATCAAGATTGGTAGCCATAAATCGACTTCTCCATAAATCTGTCCAAGCCCCTTTACAGGCTTACAGTCTCCTTGCCCTTCCCCCCACACAACAAACACCCTGTGAGGTGGGCGGGGCTGAGAGAGCTCAGAAGAACTGTGACTCGCCCAAGGTCACCCAGCTGCCATGTTTTGGAGTACAAAAGCCTAATCTGGTTCACCAGATAAGCCCCCACAGCTCAAGTGGCAGAGCGGGGAATCAAACCCGGTTCTTCCAGATTAGAGTACACCTGCTCTTAACCACAACGCCACTGCTGCTCCCTTTAGCTTCAGATGATGATGAATTTATATATGTATGGCGTGAGAAGTAAAGTCTCTCTTAATAGATTTTCTCAAAAATGATTTATCTTACTCCAGCAAATACGAGTCCAGGTAGTACTTTAAAAACCAAAAAGTTTTTTTGGGGGTGTGAGATTTTGAGAGCCAGACCTCCCTTCGTCAGATAGCCGTCAGATAGGTGGGGGTATAAATGTAATGTAATAAATACATAAAGAAGGAAGGAAGGAAGGAAGGAAGCAAGCAAGCAAGCTTTGACTCTGAAAAACTCATACCCCCAAAAATCTTGTTGGTGGTCTCTTCCGTGCTACTGGAATTGAATGTGACCAACATGGTTACTCTCTGAAATGGTCTTTCTCCAGTCTCTGTCAGTAAGGGTTAAGGGCATGTGCACGGTCTTTCTCCAAGAGAATGCTGTTTTATGTGAAACGTCTTAAATCCAGTCTCTGTTATGTAGTCTGGGCTCTTCATCCCCAATGGCCCTTATAAAGTTGCCATATGCCTAAAAATATGCTCCACACAACTGTGACGGTTCAGGCTCTGAATTCATTTTATTGCGTGCTCCTTGGTTGGAAATAAAACCCTTCGTCTGCCATGGTTCGAAGGCTGTTCGGGTGCATCTGGCTCATTACAGAACGAGGGGAGCTTCAAGTATTTTGAATATCGTGCTCTGCTTTATTTGAGTTTTTTACGGCTGTTTTTGGGGGGAGGTAAACAATCAAACGGTAACACGTTGTCATTTTTGTCATGATCAATCCATAAAGTTAGTTATCTTTCTCTTCGGCCCAACTTAGGAACGCATAAAACCGAAGCAGATGTCGGAGCTATAACCAGGTGCGATGCTCTGCCGCTCGCGTAATTGAAAGCAGGTTGATGCACACTGAGGTAACTTCTGTGGCTCGCTCTGGACAGTGTGCTGAATATTATTCAAAGTTTGAACTCTGTAGCATGCTTCTCTTATTCAGTGAACCAGTGGGCAGCATCCTACCACCATTTGTGTGGAACGCAGAGGTTCCTGTATCCGTTCCTTGAGCCGGATTCAAGTCCAGTAGCACCTTAATGTAGGCTGACCAGACGTCCCGCTTTTGGTGGGACAGTCCCGCCTTTGAACAACTTGTCCCGCGGGTTCTTCAAATTGTCCCGATTTTGGGAGGCTGCCGCACTGCCTTCTGGGGCGCAAGGCAGTGCGGCAGCCTCCCGCACACGCGGCCGCAGGAGCACAGCCTTCTGGGGCTTGCTGTTTCCCACCCTGTCCGCCAGGGCGCAGAACGGCAAGTTTTCCCGCGTTTTGCCGCCTACCTCACTGCCCCGTCCCAAGGTTCAGCAGACCATCTGGTCGACGCTTTTAAAGAACCTTGATTCTTGAAAGGTTATGCTTCCACGTTGTGTTGGTCTCTACAGTGCTCCAGGCTAGGCTGACCTTGTCAGAACTTGGAATACTACCCAGGGTCAGCCCTGGATAATGTTTGGATGGGAGACCACCAAGGAATATGCAGAGGCAGGCAATGGCAAAACACCTGTCAGTCTGTTGAAAACCCCATAAGAAGAAGTGAATAAGAGTTTGGATTTATACCCCACCTTTCTCTCCTATAAGAAGACTCAAGGTGGCTTACAAGCTCCTTTCCCTTCCTCTCCCCACAACAGACACCTTGTGAGGAAGGTGGGGCTGAAAGAATTCTTGAGAGAACTGTGACTAGCCCAAGGTCACCCACCAGGAAAGGAGGAAACACATCTGGTGTTCTCTCTCGCACCACTACGACGCGACGAGACGCGACGCAAGATAAAGATTTGACGACGATTTCGCGATTTACGCGACGCGACGCGACGCCATCGCTACGCGCGACGACGCGACGCACGCGACGCGACGCGACGCGACGCGACGCCATCGAAAGTTACTGGAGTTTGGGACCCTCCTGAAATTTTGTTCATTCATGCAGCCCCTTCTGACTCCTGGAAAGATCAATCCCAAGCCTGCAGAACCTGTATGGAAGAATAGCCATGTGGATTTGGGAGAGGAAGTGAATAAAGGCAAAGAGGTCCATTCCTCCTTCCTCCTCAGGAAGCTCACGTCTGCTGTGGAAAGGGGTTGATTTCATCATTGTAGCCCCCTAAACTTGAAAAGCTGATCTTGTGGCCCCATGAACGACCTTTCTAGGGACTGAAAGTAGCCGCTGGAAAAAGATGGAATATGAGAATGATGCACGAATGGTTGGATACTGTCCAGTGAGGCATAATGGTTAGAGTATTGAGCCAGGATGTGGTAATCGCTGCCAACTTGGGAGTCTTTAAGATTGACAGAAATGGAACTGTCGTGACTACTAGTCACAACGGCTACTGGTTAGCCACTATACGTACAGCATGCTGGAATAGATAGGCCATTGATTTGCTTCAGTATGACTCTTTTCACGAAACCAGCCGGAAAAGCAGTTGAGCCTTTCGATGGCCAAAGAATTAAAAAACCCATCAGAGCTGCACATGCAGTGATGGCATTGGGCCGGAAAGATGATAAGAAACGGGCAATCTCAAAATGGTTGGAATATGTATGGGAACCAATGCAGTTAGGCATTTTTGAGATGATGGCAAAAAATATGTTATGGCAAGAGAAATTAAGAGACATTATGAAGACATGGACAGTGTTTGAGACTTGGATGAGAGAAGCAGGATTTAACGAAGAAATCTGGGAGAAGAGAACACGGATGAATGAACCTTCTGCTGCTTGGCTTGCATAACTGGGAAAAGGAAGGGAGGAGGAGGGAAAAAGGGGGAAATGTATAGTTTGAATAAAATATATTGTATGTAAATATTGTATGTAATGGTTATAAGATTCTATAGGACCAAGCCTCCAGTAATGATGGACTACAGTCTCCATCATCCCCTGCCACAGCATGATAACGGCAGAGGGATTGTGGGAACTGTAGTCCATAACACATCTGGAGGGGCCGCTGAAGTTTGACAACCTATGTTCTCATACCAGGGTAGGGGAACCTTTAACACTCAAAGAGCCATTTGGACCCCTTCCACGGGGAAAAGAAAACACTTGAGCCGCAAATAATTTTTTTGACATACTTAAAAATAAAGTTAACACTATATATATTGGGTTTTTTTAACCTTTTACTCTCCGCTTATTCTCCGAGAAGCTGATAGATGCCACCAGTTGCCACTCGCAGGGGCAAAGATGGCTGGTTACTGCATCGTGGAGCCACAGTGCAAGCGGCTAAGAGCTGCACGCGCTCTCAGGGCTCGAGCAGGCTCCCTTCCTACCCTGTTCTATACAATAAAACATTAAAAAAAGAATTAAAAAACCACTAAAGGAATCCAAAACATCTGTAATTCCAGGGTGTTTGGGAACTCCCAAGCCCATGATGCACTGCGACGACCCCCTTCAATGATTCTTGTCCGTGCAAGGAGGATGGGTAAGGGTGGTGTGCAACTTTGCAGAATTAAGTTTTAGAGCCAGTGGAAGGCTCCTCATGTAACCTCTTGGTCAGCCTCTCCTCTTTGCAGCTCCCGAACTCCTTCTGGATTGAGGCTACGGCGATTAAAAGCTGTAATCTCAGATGCTTCAGGGTGAAGAGGAGTTACTTTCATTAATGGCTTTTGCTCCAGGAAGGCAGGAGTGGATTAAAGTGGAGCCTTCAAGGACAGTGAATTGGCTGGGGTGTCAGCGGAGGAAAATATTTTGCTCCCATTGTAACCGGGGGCTGCCAGTTCCTGTTGTTATTGCCGTTTTTTGATTAAGGGCCCAGCCTGTTCGTTGCAGGAGTGGTAGGAAGAGAGGGCGTGGAGAGGAAGCTACTCCCCCCAAGCGCATCTCCCCGAGGAAGGTGACAAATGTCACCAGGGAGGCGCGGCGCGATGGGGAGTGTTATTTTCTTTTCTCTTCAACTTTCCCCCTTTTCGGCATATTTGTGCATGTGTGTGTGTGTGTAGAGTGTATCCCGTGCAGCTTTTCCACATGTGGTTGAATGGGATAATGGGCGGCCTCAAAGGAAACATTCTCCGTAAATCACAATCGGGGGACCGCCAGTCACTTTGGAGGTTATTAATGGGTACCAGGATCGGAATTTCCTATGCTGGATGATAAGTTAGGCCTGCCTTTTTGGCAAGGGCGCACACGGGGCTGTTTAGCCGACGATATTCTTTCCTGGTTGTGTTGTTAATACAGGAAACGGCATCAGGTCACTTTATAGCTACACCCAGCCTGCCGTGTGTTTTTAAATAGAAGGAAGGACTTGGAGGGGCCGAGCTGGGGGTGGGGTGAAAGTTGTGAGCCGGGGTGTGTGTGTGTGTTTGCTAGTAGTCTGCATACCGCTGTGGCAGTAATGGTAAAATGTTCCGGGCTCTCAAGATAACAGCCCAGACTCGCATCATGTCTGTGCCTAAGCATTTAACATCTTCGGGCTTATGTTCGCGCAAACATTCCAATAGCAGCATCAGCATCTGGCTGGCTGGCAGATTCTGCAAGATCGTTGTGCCGGCTTTGAGGATGCCTTTGGGCAATACTCTCATTAGTTTCTTCTGTTACTTTGTCATTTGAGGCTGCTCCTTCCCTCTCCCTCCTCCCCCATAATTTCTTTTTAAAAAAGGAACAAACTCGCATTCGTTACTGGAATCTTTGGGTGCAGCATATGGTGGTTCTTCCTCTCTTTACATATGTATAAGGCTGATTTTTTTGAAAATGAAATAAAGTTCTGGGAAGGATGCCTGCACCCTAAAAAGTCATGTGAGTTTTATTTTTTTTCATATAGGATGAGAGTTACTCCATTGGCTGGAAACCAGGAGAGGAATGGATGGGGAATGGGATGTCAGTCTCCGTTTCTAATATTTATTGGGCAAGAAACCCTGTTGTAAAACCAACATAGAATCATAGAGTTGGAAAGATCAACCACAAGGGGTCATTGAGTCCAACTCCTCCCATTTAGAGAGGTTCTGTATCAAGCTCAGGAGCTCCAGATAAAATTCATGGACTACAAATCCCATCAGCCCCTGCCAGCATGGCCCAATTGATGGGAATTGTAGTCCATGAACATCTGGAGAGCTGCAGGTTGCAGACCCCTGATCACAACTAAAGCACTCCTGACAGGTGGCCATCCAGCCTGTTCAAACCTAAATCTCATATTAGGATTCCTCCCACCATACTCTGAGGCAGCCCATTCCACTGTCAAACAGCTCTTAGCATCAGGAAGTTCTTCTTAATGTTTAGGTGGAATCTCTTTTCTCATATTTTGAATCCGTTACTCCTTGTCCTAGTCCCTGGAGCAGCAGGCAACAAGCTTGCTCCATCTTCAACATGATATCCCTTCAAATATTTAAACATGGCTATCATGTCACTCCTTAACTGTCGCTTCTCCAGACTGGACATACTAAGCAGTCCACAGTTCTTTTCCTCCTGCATATGTTCTTCAGTTCTTTTTGCACAAATACACACCCAGCCTCCACTGGATCCTTCCCTGCCACCGCTCAGCAGTCCAGTTGGGGAAGGATGGCAGGAAACCCAGTGGAGGAGAGTTCCTGACCAGTGGTGGGATCCAAAATTTAGTAACAGGTTCCCATGGTGGTGGGATTCAAACAGTGTAAGCGTAGCCAATGGGGCGCTGGTGAAATTTTTTGACTGATGGTCAGGCATTCTGGTAGGGCATTAATATTTTCTCTGTTACTGTAAAAACTCTTACTGTAAAAAAAAGTTCCTAATTTCCAGCTGGTATCTTTCTGTCCATAATTTAAAACTCATTACAGCCAAGTCCTATAGGTCTACGCAGCAAAACAACTTCACTTCTCCTAATTGACTGCCTGTCAAATACTTAATACTTTCAAACACTTAATTTTGTTTCTAGAAATCAAAAGGATACTTTCCTTGAACAAGGAACTTTACCATATTACTAAAACATGTTTTTTAAACAGCCCAACTGGGAGAATTATTCCGTTTTCTACCTTCGCTGACCAGCCACATAGGAAACAATAGGACTTGATGATTTTTGGACCTAATGGTTTCTAGCAGGAAAAGCAGACCCAATTAGTAACCCCCTCTCGGCACACACAAATAATTAGTAACCCACTCTCGGGAACTGATGAGAACCTGCTGATCCCACCTCTGGTTCTGACGCACCTATGTCACTCCCTATCCACCTGGAAGTGATGTCATTGTGTTGCTGGTGATGCTTTAGCATTTAGAGCGCCATCCAAAGGCGGGGCCAAAAGGGCTTGAGGGAGTGGCATGCCCTCGTGCTGGTGCATTTGCCTCCCAGGGGCACTTACCCAGCTGGAGTGGGAGACACACTGGTGGGTGCCTGACACACAGCTCCGCCACCATAGAACCCGGAAGTCCAGGCTGCACTGTTTGTGTCCTGCTTGGACATCATGGGAGGGGGTGGACTAGAGTGTTCCCATTCCTCCACATGAAGCCTGCTAAGTGACTTTGGGCCAGTCACGGTTCTCTCAGGACTCTCCCAGCCCCACCGACCTCACAAGGTGTCTGTTGTGGGGAGAGGAAGGGGAGGAGTTTTGTCAGCCACTTTGAGACGCCTTCCAGTTGAGAAAAGCGGGATATAAATCCAAATCTTCTTCTCATTTTGCAGAATGCTCTCTGACTCTCATACTTTTCGTCCATTAGCGTTTCCTCCCTCCACAGTTGTAGAACCATCCCATAGCCTTGGTTCTCCTGCCCTTCAGTTTGCTGCCATCCCCTGTGTGGCTTTCCTCACAGTGGCTGCATATTCAGGCATACAATCGCCATCGTCGAAATCCTCCATCAGCCTCTTTAGATAAACTGTGGTGGAAAGAAGCTCAACCTTGGATTCCAACGTTGCCTACTTGCTTCTAAATTTGACTATCTGCTGGGAGTGGCAACACAAACAACTGTGAATTTCCAGTGAGGTAGCAGAGGATACCTGATAACAGTTCTAAAAAAATATATTAGGTGGAATCCTACCTAGTTTCCATATTTCCATTTCCTCTATATGTGTGTGTGTGACAGCATTAATAGATATCCTTCAGTCACCAGTAATTTTTGGCAGAATCCAAGCCAGCGTGGTGCAGTGGTTAAGAGCAGATGGATTCTAGTCTGCACCACCTCGGTTTGCCTCCTGCACTCCTGCCTCCTGCCCCTCCTCCTCCTCGTCTTCCCGTCGCTCCTCGCCCTCGTTCAAGCTTCCTTCTCCTTCGCCTTTCGCCCTCCGCTCCTTCCCTTCTTCTCGTCTCCTCCTCTCGTTCTCGCCCCTCTCTGTTCTTGTTCCGTCTCCTCGTCCTCCTCTCCTCGTCTTCTCCCTGCCCTCCCTCCTCCTCCCTCCTCCTCCTCCCTCCCTCCCTCCTTCCCTCCTCCTCCTTCTTTCTTCTTTCTTTCTTCCTTCTTCTTCTTCTTTCTTTCTTCTTCTTCTTCTTTCCTTTTCTGTTGCCTCTCCTCCTCTCCTCCTTCTCCTCCTCTCTCTTCCTCCTCTTCTCCTGCTGTTGCTGCTGCTCCTTCCTGTTGCTGTTGCTGTTTGCTGCTGCTGCTCCTCCTCCCTCCCTCCAAGTGAAGCATCTTCCTCTTCTCCTCTTCTCCAAACAGGAATGTCTTCCTTTAATGCTTGACTCCACTAGAAACAGTTTCACTTAGTTGTCCAAACGGTACCATCACCATTTTAGCCAGCTACATTTAAATGTACTTGCTGTTCTCCTTACAATAAAAAAATTGATATTTGGCTATAACTGCAGGGAGACACTCCTGAGTAGATCCAGGTTTGCATTGCTCAGTTGCGACAACATAATCTAGGACTGCAGAAACCCATTTGCGGAGTGGGTGGAAATGTCTATTTTAACGCGATGCAACATCTAAATTCTGTGCCTCCTTAACTACTTGAAATCATCATAAAAACCAGCTGACATTCCAAATGAAGGCAGAAATGTTCAAGACTAATCTGGTGTTTATCATTGTGAGGGTCTTTGAACTTTAATTTGCCAAAAAGGCTTCTTTGTCAAAGGGCCTTTCCAGATGAATTTGTTGGGTTCGGTAATAGCATGTTTGGCACCAACCCAGCAAAAGAAAGTTAGGCTGCAATCCTCTGTACGTTTACTTGGTCGTAAGTGCTTCTGAGCCCAGTGGCATGGATCCAACCTTGCTTCAGGCAATTCAACTTAAGGCAATGCAACTTAAGGAGCACGCTTCTAATTTAAGGAGCTCTTTTGCTCGAGGAAGGCTTCTAACTTCTCAGTGGCCTAGTGTAGGATCCAATCTCAGTAGGGGGATATGATTCACCCCCCCTTTAGAAGCAGGGATCCACCCTTGTTTCTACCAGAAAGAAATTTTCTTCCAAAAATAAGACAGTAATCTTATATTACACTTTTTGCTCCCAGAGATGTGCATATGTCTCTTATTTTCTCAGGGGATGTCTTTATTTTTCCGGCCCACAGTTGCACTGGTGTTCTGTTGATCTGGCATGTTTTTCCAAACAAAAAACTTTGCTAAGCATCTTACCTTCGGGGATGCTTTTATAATTTAAAGTAATCTCAGCAAAACCTCTACTCACTGCCTTTTATTCCCTTCTGAGGGATGTCTTATTTTCGGGGAAACAGGGGTAAGAAAACATCGGGCTACACTTCTTATTGTAACCAGTAGAAGAAAGTAGTGGCCATTCAATTTCCTGCAGTAGACTATACAGTGGTATCCTGCTAACCACATTTACTTAGAACTATGTACCATTTAGTTCAGGATGAATTGCTCTGTGTTGATCATTACTAGCCGGATTGGAGTTTTGACTTGCAGGACGCAGACCAGGCCTGACCTCCTCTCTTGGAGATTCTTGGCACGCTTATCACTTCTGTAGCAACTTTTCTGTTGTTTCTGGGAAAATGACACTCCCCCCCCCCACCCGACCAGCTGGAAGACCAGCGGAGAACAGTTTTAACTGTTCAAGAAGGATTGAGTCTTGTTTTTATTGTTGTTTTATAGTGGGCAGAGGCATATTTAGGGGAAATGTAGCCCGGTGCAAAATCTCAGCCCCCCCCCCCCCCCAATATGGGCAGCCACTCTCCCCCACCATGACCAAACAACATTTCTTTGCACCAGGTCATCAGGGAAGGAGGAGAGGTGTGGGCTGCATTTTCCTCAGCCTCTACTGCGACTAAAATGTAGCTACAGGCCTAGGGACATTGTTGGACCCCTATATGAACCCTTCTTTGGGTGCCACTTCCCATATAAGAGACATAGGCCTGTATTCTAGTTTTAATACCATGCCACAACCCGCATATGCATACTCTCAGGTAGATAGCTGTGTTTGTCTGAAGTAGAAGAGCAAGATTGAAGTCTGATAGTGGCTGAAAGTTGTTTTTTTTAACAGAGCTTCACTTTTTACATACTTCAGACGGCTGTGGAAGAATAAGATTGGCATCTGATAACTGCCTGCCAATTTATTCCTCACCTTTAAGGAAATCGCCAACACAGGACACAGCTCCTTCACGAACGAACCGAAGTTTGCTCCCAACACAAAAGAGTCTGACATCTTTGGTGTTGCTTGCTCTGTTCCCCACCAGTGAGAAGGGGAGAAAAGAAGAAGAAGAAGAGTTTGGATTTATACCCCCCCTTTCTCTCCTGCAGGAGACTCAAAGGGGCTTACAATCTCCTTGCCCTTCCCCCCTCACAACAAACACCCTGTGAGGTAGGTGGGGCTGAGAGAGCTCTGAGAAGCTGTGACTAGCCCAAGGTCACCCAGCTGGCGTGTGTGGGAGTGTACAGGCTAATCTGAATTCCCCAGATAAGCCTCCATAGCTCAGGCAGCAGAGCTGGGAATCAAACCCTGTTCCTCCAGATTAGATACACGAGCTCTTAACCTCCTACGCCACTGCTGCTCCTTAAAAAAAGAGCAAGATATGATCTCAGTAGCTCCTCAAAGACCAATAAATTTCCAGGGTGTAATTGAGTTGGAAGCTCTCTTCTTGACTTTCTGCTTGTACCTGAGGAACGGAACTGTGACTTATGCCCTGGAAATTTTGTTGCTCTTTAAGGAGCCATTGGAACTGAATCTTGCTTTTCCACCTTGCTGTAACTTTGAGAAGGAACCCAGGGATTTCAGACTCGTTTATGTCGGGAACAAACTGTTGTTTGTTCATGAGGAAGCTATATTCTGTATTGGTGACTTCCTTAAATGCGGAAGAAAAACCTGACAGGCAGTATTTCTGAGCCATTGTCGTTTTATTTCGAGATAACTTTGCTGACAGATTGAAACGGCGTAATTATGATTTGACGAGTGAAATATTTTTTTTAATTTGCAGGCGCGCCTGATCAGTTGAATAAAAAGCCGTTCCGAGTCCTCCTCCCAACATTTTTCCCTCAGTTTTTTCCCCTTTCCAAAACCATTTTGATTCCTCTGCCCACCTGCTGTTTGTGCGCCCGATGGAAAATGTACTTTTTTGGACATAGTGTCGGTCCCCCTCGCAAGCGTCCACCAAAATATCTCCGGGTCAGCTGAACTATGTGTTTACTCAGCAAATTCCTCAGAGAGATGCCGCAAAATCCGCTTCGGGAATAGCTCTCCAGGGAGAGAGGATGGGCTGATGGGTTCGTTTTCCTCTTCCCACCCTATTGTCATCATGCCTGGTCCAGCCCAATTAAGTGGCTTTCCCTTTTGTTTTGGAAACTGCTCGCCAGCAGCCAAATCTTATCCAAGGATTTGCTCATTTTTGGCCGACGTTTCTGCTTGCTCTACAACACTGAGAGCAATATCGCGGGCCTGGCAGCTTGGAGAAAAAAAAACGAGACGGCAGTAGGGATGCTCAGAGAGTGTACGAAATCTGGTGTGAGGTTCTCCTGACTGTAGCCCTCTCGCTTCCTTCTCCTCTGCCAGCACATTTCAGGGCAGTAGCCTAGTGTGAAAGTCAATGTGGTGTAGTGAAAACTAGCTAGATCAGGGGTCTGCAACCTGCGGCTCTCCAGATGTTCATGGACTACAATTACCATCAACCCCTGCCACCATGGCCAATTGACCATGCTGACAGGGGCTGATGGGATTTGTATCCAATCCAATCCAATCCAAAAACCTTTATTAGGCATAAAACCAGAAGTACCATACATTCCAAGTACAATAACAGGATCATTGTTACATATCATGTAGAACATGGCAGAGGTGGGATCCAGCAGGTTCTCACAGGTTCCCGAGAGTAGGTTACTAATTATTTGTGTGTGCCGAGAGGGGGTTACTAATTGGTGATTTTGCCACGTGACTTTTTGCTGCCCTCAGCACGCCTCCCTCCTCTCAAAGTGCAGTAGCCATGAGAACTTGGAAGCAGTCCCTAGAAGCAGGAGGGGTGCACCGGCGCGGTGTGGCAGCTCATGCGCCTCGCATGCATTCACTTCCTCTGCCCAAGGTCCGGCACAGTGGCTGCATCCTTGCCACAGCCCTGCTCCAGGGAATGCCCCTGCCTCCTGAAGATGCTTGGCCACGCCACTGTCAGTGTCTCCTCGGGCCTGTGCCCCCATTGGCGCTACGCCACAGTTTGAATCCCACCACCATGGGAACCTGTTACTAAAATTTTTGGATCCCACCACTGGCTGTGAAGTTTGAAAAAATGTGCCTCCTAATACACAGCTGACACTAATCTGTTGCAACCCTTCCAAATGTTTCACTGAGAATCTAGGAAAATGGGTTTTTCTTTCATAGTCTTTCTGACATGGGTAGCTTCCAACAGAAAACACTGGGGCTGTGCCACAAACTGGCTCGTAAGACCTTTCGACCATCAACATTTTTACTGTACAGCGGATTTGTGTGATATTTTCATCCAAAGCTTTAATGTGTACATAGGACACATGGATCTCTGTACGTTCAAATCCAGATAGTGGAGAAAGCGGATTGGTTGCGATCCTCAGTGGTGTATGCCGTGGTGGAAAGTTGTCGCTCACTTATGGTTGAAAACGTAGGGTTTTCAAGGCAAGAGACGTGTAGAGGTAGTTTGCCATCACTACCTCTGCGTAGCAACCGCAAAATTCCTTGGTAGTCTCTCATACAAGTACTAACCAAGGCTGACCTGGTTAACCTCTGTTTAACCTCTGAGAGATGACTAGATTGAGCAAGCCTGGTCTATCCAGGTCAGTTGTGTATACCCAGGTACAAGCAGCAGGGACACCGGCCTCAGATCTCTGCCATTCTGCAAAAAGTGAATTCTGTCGGTCAGTGATTCAGATTGAGGTTGTGTGAGATGAGGAAAAGATGGTCTTGTACCCTTCAACACTGCCCGGTTTTGCTGATTGAAATTGGTCGGCTGTTAGCAATTGAAATCTCTGCTGTTGTTAGCAATTTAAAGGACTCCCCTCCCTCTTTACAACAATAATAGCAATACAGGGGAGTTTACAATCCATTCAGGGGGCAAAGGATTAATTCCCTTCGCCCTTGCTTTCTTACATGGCCCTGATCCAGATCATGTTTTGTGCACCCTGTTTACCTCTTGCAGATAACTACGGGGGTGGGGTGGAGAACCCATATCTGTTGCTGTGCAATGTGTAAAACAGCAGATCCAGAGTTTCTGAGTTCAGAGATGGATTGTAAGGCGCGCCTTGTACTACTTTGTGTCTCCACCTGAACATGTCTGGACCTGGCCAGGTAATCTGGATGAGAGTTTTTCTACAAACCTCTCTGTGTTGTTCGATCCCCCCCCCCACCTCACTGGAGTAAGGCAGAGCTACAAAGTGCAGAGAGTAAGAAAATAATGGCCAAGTCTTCCCTTTTCTAGGATCCGGTGGAAACGCTTCACAGTGTAAAGTATCCCTTGGGATCCCTTGCATACCTGTGTGTACCTGGCATGAATGGCATTTGTGGTACAGGAGTTCACTGTAGCTTTGACAGTATAATTAGCATGCAGGATAAATGGGAAGCGACGTTGTTCCCCAAGGTAGAACTGGCTGGCTTTCTAACCTGTGGTGTTCCGTGTGGCGTTTTTGCGGCTTGGGGGAGGCACAGAAACGGGGCAGCCGCCTCCGTGCCTTTTAACTTTATGTCACTTGAGGGCTCATTTGCTAAAGGAAGTCATAAAACCAAGCCAGCAAAAGGTATGCGAATACCCTTTTTTTTTTTAGCCTTTTCAAGGCGAACCTTTAAGCACGCAGGATGGAGCTAATTTAGGAAATGACCACCGGCTCATTTCTTGGGGGGGCTATTTGGAGCTTCCTGCTGAGACTTGGGAATAAATGATTTGATTATCACAACCCTGCCTTCCATACAGTTCTTCCTGGGCGAAGGATGCCAGGTGCGCTGGTTCCACTATAAATCAAGCCCAGGTAACTCAGAACGAAACTCCAGACTTTCAATTCAGGAGAAAAGAGTTCCAAAAATATTCCTGTTTTTTAATCGCCTTTGCTTGCTTGCAATTAGGAGCTGGATCCTTCAGATGAACTGATGGAAAGCTTTAGCAAAATGGTTGTTTCCTTGCCTTCTGCCCGCAACATCTTGTTTCTCCCAGAAACAAGGATTGGGAGATTCACATTAGTAAAATACATCACAACGTAGGGAGGGGGATGCAGGTGGGGCATCTTGGGAAATTACTTTTTCTTCCTTCCTATGCCTGGAGGAGAGAAGAACCGCCCCTTCCTGACTGCATCCTTCATATTATGGTATGTTTTTATGATGCATCTGTTGTCGCCACTGTCCGCCCGCCCGCCCTCTGCCCTCGACCTCTTCATGAGTTTCCAGGTCAGGCTGGGAGGTACGGACCTCCGAATGGGTTTGCGAGAAGGTGGGTGCCTTGTTCTCTCTGGTCCTTGCAGGGAGATTCCCCCATGTGACATAGAGTCTCCTCTTCCTTATTCCACCCCTCAAAACCCATTTCCACCACACAGCAGCCTGGCACTGGCTCATAGCCCTCAGGGCTCTGATTGGCTGGGGCGCCTTCCTTTCCTGGCTCCGCCTCCCCTACCACCTCCCATCAGCCCCACCTTGGCCTGACAAACCTTGGGCAGGTGCCACGGACCCTCTTCTCCCATGACCTCAGGTGGCCTCGTTCCTTGGCTGGGTGGCAATTTCCTGTCCAGTCCCACTGCTGCCATTCTCAAGAGGATTTGTGGGAAAAGCATCAGGCTTCTAGGAGCAGGATATGGCATAGGAAGTTCTACTGTGCCATCTTTTTCAGTGGGATCCAGTTAGGGTCACTCACTGGTACTGAAAAGGGGGATGTGGGGTAGGTTTGCCAGCTCCAGTTTGGGAAACTCCTTTTGATCTGGGGATAGAGTCTGGAAAGGACATGGACCTTAGGGGGGGTGGTGGTGGTACAGTGGCCTATAGTCCACTCAAATAATCCATTTTCTCCAGGGGATCTGATGCCTGTAATCTGGACCTGAGCTGTAATTCCAGGGGATCCCCAGATCCCACCTGGAGCCTAGCATCCCTGGAGCCAATCCACAGCTCATATTATTTCCCTTATACTTAAAAAAAGAGAGAGCTCAGCTTTTACAAAAGAAATAGTGACGAGGCTGAAGTCACACACGAGTCCTCCATGATAGAGGTCTCCTCCGCCTAAGTTCCAAGGACAGCCTTCAGCATTTTGGCGCCTGAGGCAGAAAATTGAAATCCCTGGTCCCCATGGTGGTAGAACGATAAACTAGATAATAGTCTGTTTTCTGCTTCTAATACTACCTCAGAATCTGCTGTGTAATGCAGGCTTCCTCATCTGACAGGAGCAACTGTGTCCAAATTGCCTAGTAGCTCTTAATATAGGGCTTTTGTAGATCAGCAGTGAGCCCCAAATTTTCATGGCCAATGAAACTCAAGATGCGAGTGGTATGAATAAATGGAGGGTTTATTGAACTGCAGCAAAATCACTGAGTTTAGCAATTCAGAAGCGAAGTACGGAAATACAATACAGGCTTTTGGAATCGCTTACAAGTTGTTCGAGTCACATCATTGATACCTCCTTGATGACATCGATTTGGGATCTTCCCAGATCATGCTAGACATGTGAAGCCCACACAACCCACGTTCAGTTGGAAGTGGGCTTTTTTAGCACCTGTACGCTGTCTTGGTAATAGATATTCTACTGGAGGCGGAAGGACATCTTGATGGGTGGTTCCCAACCCGTTCTCAGGGAGGCAGGATATAGAATTTCATCACTTCCTGTGAACTGCGTGGTCACCCATCTAGGTAGAAGGCCCCTTCTCAGTAAGTAACCAATGGACCATTTTGTATTGGTTGGCTACTGCTTGCAACATGTTTGTGTGGGTGAGAAGAAATCAGAGAGCCACTAGAATGACGTAAATGGAGTATTTGATCAGAGATTGCTCATTCATGTTGTGTTGACCTTGAGTAAGACATTATTTCTCAGCCCAACCTATAACAGCAGTTGTGGTAAGGATAAAATGGAGTAACCAAAGATATGCTGCCTTGAATTCCTGAGGGGGAAGCTGGGACAGAAATACCATGAGGAAGTAGCACTTTTAACAGCAGGGGATAAATGTACCTTTTGCCCTGACCTGGATGGTCCAGGCTAGTCCAGTCTTGTTAGATCTCTCTTGGAAACTAAGCAGAGTTGGCCATGGTTAGTGCTTGGAGGGAGACCACTGAGGAAGTCCACAGGTGCTACACGGAAGCAGTGTCAGGACTACAAATCCCAACATGCACCAGTTCCCAACGTCCTGGTTCCAAAGCGGGAACGCGACAGCCAATGAGAGCCAAGGGCGGGGAAAAGGGAAAGAGGTGATTGGACCACTGCCGTTTTGAACCTGCAGTTCCAGCACCTGGTAGCTAGGGCGAGCCAAATCAATAAAGTTTTCCTTTTAAGTAAACTTTGTCTGAGTGGTTTCAGTCTTACAGACAGGCAATGACAAACCACCTCTGAACATCTCTTGCCTACAAGTTGACTGCAACTTTCTGCCACTTTCCACCAGCACTGTATAACTCTGCTCTGAATGGGGCAACATGTAGCCTGTAATTAGAACAAAAGTGTGTATTTTTGTCTGTGTAGGGGTCTGACAATAAAGGAATATTCATGGGAGTGCTTCAAGAAGAAGAGAAGCGTTTAGATTTATACCCTGCTTTTCTCAACCACATGGAGTCTCAGAAGGGATTACAAACCCCTTTCCCTTCCTCTCCTGTCAACGGACCCCTTGTGGGGTAGGTGGGGCTGAGAGAGTTTTGAGAGAACTGCCTAGCCCACAGTCACCCAGCAGGCTTCAGGTGGAGGAGTCAAACCCAGTTCTCCAGATTAGAGTCCACCACTTTTAGCCACTACATTTCACTGGCTAGGTCAGGGGTAGGGAACCTGCGGCTCGAGAGCTGCATGCGGCTCTTCTGACCTTGCACTGTGGCTCCACGAGCCGAGCCGCCGGCCCCATCCTTGTCTGCCCTGCAGGTAGTGGCAGAGGCGAGGCGCACCAGCTGCCATGAATTCGAGCTGGGCCACGCCCGCGGGCTTCCCCTCTCGCCTGCCCGTTGGGCCAGGCGAGGCCAGCGGCCGGCGGAGCTGAGCCGCCGGCTTAATACTTGCCCGCCCTGCGCATTCATGCGCTTCTCAGAATGAGTGGAGTAAAAGGTAAAAAACCCCTATATATATAGTGTTATCTTTATTTTAAATGTCAAAATTTATTTGCGGCTCCAAGTGTTTTCTTTTCCCGTGGAAAACGGGTCCAAATGGCTCTTGGGTGTTAAAGGTTCCCTACCCCTGGGCTAGGTAAAGACCTCTAGTGTGCTGGTAGGATTGTGGCCACACCATGCTTGTGTGAAGTCTCTATTGAATCGCCCCCTCCTTGTGGTGTCGGTATTTGTGAATGCTGAATTACGTCTTCATGTTTCCATGCAAGTTTATTGCATGCTGTTCATTTGTGAGAATCAGGCCTCTTCCGCACATGCAGAATAATGCACTTTCAATCCACTTTCAATGCACTTTGCAGCGGAATAGCAAAATCCACTTGCAAACAATTGTGGAAGTGGATTGAAAGTGCATTACTCTGCATGTATGGAAGGGGCCTCAGTCTGTCTGGGCGTAAGGAGAGAACTTCACTCTCCGCTTGTCCAATTCTTTCTCCAGCTGTTAAATTTCCATGGGGGAAAAAAACCCAGAACAACAATACAGCTATCTTTTAATACCATCTGGGGTAGAACTGGTGGTGTAAGTTACAGCGTTTAAACCCATCTGAGGATCCCCTCCCTCGCCTCAGAGAAAGAAGCCGCTTAAAATAGAAAACTTTTGAGACACGCTGAGTTAAAATTCTGTCTTCTCCAGCTATGCATTTTACTAGAATGCAAATTTGGAGGGAAGCATTTGAAAACACAGCAGGTTAGTTTTAAACGTGGTGATGGCTTTATGATTATTATTTTTTTCCCCCGAAGTGAAAGCTATAACTTTCAATACTGCGATGTAGATAAAATAGTGTAAATGGATATTGCAAGGAAAACATCGCTGTGCTTCTATGCAAATTGAACTGGAAAGGGGGGAGATGGGAGTTGGCGATGGAGAAAGTTACAGTACGGGAAAGAATGGGGAATGGAGAAAAAAATAAATGCAAAAATTACTTAAAACCTACAATAAATGTACAAATTAAAAGTCATAAAATTACCAACTACTTTGGGTATGTAGTTTATAGAATACGTGGAATGCTAGAATTGAATCAAATTAAGGGGAGAAGGGGAAAAAAACATTTTGCAAATGCGAAATAAAATATCTGTTTAATTAGGTCGTAAAGAAGGGAGATTAAAAGTAATATTTTGTAAGATGGTAATTACTGTTTTTCAGAGTCGTCTGGTTTCTGTGTTTTGCGTTAAATTTTCACCGGAATAACTGATCTCTTTGGGGTTCGGGGCTTTTGTTTGTGTCTTTAATTACTTTTGAAACCACAGCCTGACTGCCTTCATTTTGTTTTCCCTTCCCCTAAATAAACTTTTAACAACAGCTTGCTGAAAATGCCCTGCCTTGTCTTAGACGACTTGGAAAGATTAGCTCCCCCACCCATCTACCCCCCAGTGCAGCTTGAGGTTACAAGCCAAGTCATTGGGGAAGGGTGGGGGGGAGAACTCTTGACAGCCAGATAAGCAGGGAGGATGTTATAGCAATCAGGTTACTGACAGACGTCTGAGATGTAAAGATACTAGATTGCTCTCATTTCCTGCTTCCAATAGAGTATGCATTCCAGTAGCAGGGTTCTTTTTTTTCTTCTTCTTTTTTTTTTACAGTCGACAAGTAGAACTTCAAAACTTTACAGGAGACCACCCAAAGGACATGAAAGCGATCGAGAAGCTTTGAGTAACTCAAACACAGCCTTGGGTTGCCAGATCGACATTTCAAAAAACCAGAACCATAAACAGGGCTGCGGGAGATGAAATTTGGCAGGGTTCCTTTCTGGGAAAAGGTGAACATCTGAGGCTCTTTTCGAGGTGGGGATTTCCCCCCCAGATAGGCAAGCGTGAAGCCCTGGCGATGAATGGGAGCGTCCAGACACCTCGCCCACTTTATTTTATTTATTAGATTTCTAAGCTGCTGGTTTTTGTCAGGACGGACTCAGAGCTACTTACATTTCCAAAACGAAGGCCCCTTCCACACATGCAGAATAAGGCACTTTCAATTCACTTTCACAGTTGTTTGCAAGTGGATTTTGCTATTCCGCATAGTAAAATCCAGCTGCAAAGTGCATTGAAAGTGGATTGAAAGTGCATTTTCTCTTGGAGGCGGAGACCTTCTCGGTGGGTGATTTCCACCCCTTCTCAGGGAGGCAGGATCAAAAACGTCACTTCCTGTTCAGGCTAGGACCCTCTCTACTTTCCCAGTTCTATTTCCTGCCTGGACAGGGAGTGCATGGATCCTTTGGACTCCTTAGCTTTAATTGCTATTTTCCCTCTTTTCCTTGATTTTTCTTCCTTTGTGGCAGTCTTGTCTATTCGCTATCCTTTCTTAACTCTCCCCCTGTGTAGTGTGCAAGGAAGCTTGGGAACTTTCTCTAATTCCCTCGTTCTCCCTTTTCCCACCCTTTCTTCCCCCCTCCCTCAGTTTCACAACAGTGAAGCTAATATCTAGAACAGGGGTAGGGAACCTGCGGCTCTCCAGATGTTCAGGAACTACAATTCCCATCAGCCTCTGTCAGCATGGCCAATTGGCCATGCTGGTGAGAAACTGATAGAACCAGTCCTGTTATCTGAGCCTGGACTCCCTGATCTAAAGACAGGGTAGGGAACCTGCGGCTCTCAGATGTTCAGAACTACAATTCCCATCAGCCTCTGTCAGCATGGCCAATTGGCCATGCTGGTAGAGAGCTGATGGGAAGTGATTCTAATTTATCTCGGAAAACAAGGTTCTAATCACCAATTTTAAACCCATTTCTAGATTAAGCTCCAGTTGCTGATAATAAAAACCCTAACAAGAGTGGAGGGAAAGAAAGGGAGGCTAGACAGGCGGGAGATCCTCACTGCTCTTGGGACAGCTCAGTTTTGCAGGCCCTGCAGGACTTGACGTCATGGAGCTGGAAAAAAAATTAAAAATCTAATTTTCTTTGTTGGTTTCTGTGTCTGGGGGATGTCCCACTGGCAGCCATGACAGAGGAAGAGCTAAGCTCCACCTTCACAATAGTAGTTAAGTTACTTGGCTTCCCCTCTCCTTTTAGCCTTTAAGAGGACTTTCTTTCTTTCTCTGCTGATCTGTAATGAAGCGTTACAGTGTCTCTAATGGGGTGAAATGGGGACTGCAGGGTGTCCTGAACGCATGACGAGCCTTTATCAGACCTCTGGTCCTTCAAGACTAGTATTGTCTACTTTCACTGGCAGTAGCTCTACAGGACTTTCACATCACCTACTACAGTGGTTCTCAACCTTCCTAATGCCACGACCCTTTAATACAGTTCCTCATGTTGTGGTGACCCCCAACCCTAAAATTTATCCATTTTACAGATGGAGAACACCGATGCAGAGAGTCTTAGGCGACCCCTGTGAAAGGGTCGTTCGACCCCCCGAGGGGTCACGACCCACAGGTTGAGAACCACTGACCCACTACCTGATTCTTTTGACTGGAGATGCCAGGGATTGAACCTGGGACCTTCTGATTGCCAAGCAAATGTTCTACCATTGAGCCACTGAAACCACCCCAACAGAGCCACTGGAGGCCTCCCTGGTCAATGCACTTAAAGTGGTGGGTGTATCCAATATGGCAACTAACAGTGTTTTCTTAAGTGGAAGTGTACCACTAACTTTCATGGACTTAGAAGAAGAAGAAGAGAAGAAGAGTTTGGATTTATACCCCGCTTTTCTCAACCACAAGAAGTCTCAAAGCAGCTTACAAACTCTTTCCCTTCCTTTCCCCACAACAGATACCTTGTGAAGTAGGTGGAACTGAGGGAGTTCTGAAGAACCGTGACCAGCCTGCGGTCACCCAGCAGGCTTCATATGTAGGAGTGGGGAAACAAATTGGTTCACCAAATTAGAATCTTCCGCTTACGAGGAGTGGGGGAATCATACTAGTTCTCCAGATTAGAATTCACTACCCTTAAACACTATACCACACTGGCTGTCTTTAGGATGGCACTGTTAATTTTCTGAGATGTGGGGTGCTGTGTGGTTTCCGGGCTGTATGGCCATGTTTTAGCAGCATTCTCTCCTGACGTTTCGCCTGCATCTGTAGCTGGCATCTTCAGAGGATCTCCTCTGAAGATGCCAGCCACAGATGCAGGCGAAACGTCAGGAGAGAATGCTGCTAGAACACGGCCATACAGCCCGGAAACCACACAACACCCCAGTGATTCCGGCCGTGAAAGCCTTTGACAATACATTTTCTGAGATGTGCTATAGATCTTCTCAAGGGATTCCATCCTTTTAAATTGTTTTTGGAGCACATGTCATAAAACTTTGCTCTGTGTGGTTTCTCCTTCCGTCTTCAATAAGCTTCAGATATGAGTAGTCAGTGTAGATGGTGAAACATTGCTCATCAGGTGGTCATACAACTGACCACTGGTGGAGGGTCTGATGAAGTGATGGGTTGGAGTTTTGGACTAGGACCGTGGACTAGGACCTTTGGCACTCCAGATGTTATGGACTACAATTCCCATCAGCCCCTGCCAATTGGCCATGCTGATGGGAATTGTAGTCCATAACATCTGGAGTGCCAAAGGTTCGCCACCACTGGACTAGGATGACCCAAATTCAAATCCCCACTTCGTTGTGTTGTTCAGTCACTCTCTACCTCTGGACTTGTTGCAAGATTGAGACATGGAAGGGAGGACCAAGCACACCACCCCGAGCTGCTCAGAAGAAGAGCAGGGTAAAGATAAACCTGAGGGATAGGTCACAATAGGCCAGTTTCATCCCTAGAAAGCCCTTGGAAGACTTATTGAGAACTGGTGGGTCAGACTTTTGAACCAAGATAGAATTGTTCAACGTGTTACATTTTGTGTTTCAGCTCGAAAACAGTTGAGGTAAATAGGTCTTGGAGTAAATTATTTATTTTTTCAACTGGCACACATTTAAAAAGGGAGACATGATAGATATCTGTGAAATTATGCATGGGGTAGGACAGGCGTCCCCAACCCTGTTTCAGCTTGTCGGCACGGTTGAAATTCTGACACAGCATGGTGGGCGCAGCAAATGAAAAATGGCTGCCACTGGAGGCGTAGCCAGCCACAAAACCAGCCACAGGTTTACTTCAATAACACAGTGTCGATCCTTGTGCTGTGGTGGCAGCTGCTGCCAAACAACATTTTAAAAAACCTGTGCAACCAATCAAATCTCAACTAAGCAAGTCAGGAGCCTTTCTGGACAGAAGTCCTACCTGGTCTCACCTGTTTCCTAAAATCACTTGATGGGCACCAGGAAAGATATTGGTGGTCGCCATGACGCCTGTGGACACCACGTTGTCGATTTCTGGCATTGAGATATTGGAGGGGGCCAGAATTTTCCATTTGTCTAATAATGCTAGAACCTGACCTGTGTTCATCCACTGGATCTCAAGGGTTGGAAATTCTGGAGGAACTGCTACTTCACCCAGTGCATGATTAAAACTGTTCCTTATGCCTTTTGGTTCCATTCCGCTCCTGGCATGGGCAAGGGCAATCTAGGGTCAGAGCACAGGCAGGAGATCAGGCAAGTTGAGAGCTGGAGGCCAGGTATGTGGAACTTACCAGGAACTACACTGCTTGCACTTGGGCAGAGCCAAACCCAAGGCAGGGTTTATATAGGGAGTTCTGGTTACGGAGGCTGAGATCCTGCAAGGACTCTATCCTTCTCAGCTACAGGTAGGAAAAAAAAGAAGAGGAAGAAGACGACAAGAAGAAGAGTAGTAATTTTGATTTATACCCCACCTTTCTCTCCTGCAAGGAGACCCAAGGAGACTTACAAACTCCTTCTCCCTTCCTTGTGAGGTAGGTGTGGCTGAGAGAGTTCTGAGAGAACTGTGAATAGATAGCTGTGTTGATTAGATGTGTTGAATAGATAGCTATCTATGCAACATGTCTGGTTCATCAGATAAGCCTCTGCCACTCAGGTGGAGCAGTGGGGAATCAAACCTGGTTCTCCAGATTAGAATCCACCTGCTCTTAACCACTACACCATACTGGCTTCTGCCATACTTAGCAGCAGTGCGAGCACTTTTCCTTTTATTCTGAAACTGTAGCCTCTTCCTCCTTTGTGCAGCTGGCTTATTCTTCGACTCTTCCTGACGGCTCTCTCAGCTGCACAACATCAGGCTTTGCCTTGGCTTGCAGGGAAGAGCTTGGAGTTGGCTCTGCTGCCCACACCTCCTCGCGAGGAGCCATCTCTGGCTCTACTGTGTCTTCAGGCTCTGCCGCAGAGTCCTTAGTGTCCCAGGTCCAGCTCATGACACTGAACCTCAACTGATTTAGTAACATGTTTATCTGAGACTGAATATACAATGTTTAAAATCCCATGCATTTTTAAATATAGAACCTTTCTGGTCTTTTGTCTTCACCCTTGCCTGTTCGCTGGACCCTCCTCTAGCAGTAACTGGTGTGAATTTACAGTGTAGTTTTGCTTTTAGATCCATAACTCATATTCTTGCTCTCACGGGACCATTGACAAATGCCTTTTGATGCTGGCTTGTGTGATGCATTTGGTAATCTTTTTTTAAAAGCAACCCATTAATCCTCCTCCTTTCCTGATTGCCCTGAATTGCCTGTGGTTTCGCTGATCGCTCTACTCTGTTTTCTGTCAAGGAACAGATAGCTGAAAGCAGACCTCTCCCTTCAAAGCATTTATCAATAGAGAGGATAATCACAGATACTGCAGTGTGTCATGTTAGGTAAAAACTAATTTGTAAGCAGCCCGGCATAAAACTGGAAAGACAATTAAGTTAAAAAGTCATTAACATTGATCTTTTCTGCAAAGGAGATGTGTATATATATTTCTCCGACAGTGGTTTTGAAAAATAGCCTCGCAGTGCCCTTAAGATATTTTTAAAGACGGATCCTAGTTTTCTTTGATGATTAACCAGAATGGGGTTTTAAAACTTAAGGGTTTTAAGTGGGGGTAGATGGGATCCTGAGAGAGCAGGGGTGTGTACAGGTGTAGATCATAGAATCATAGAGTTGGAAGGGACCACAAGGGCCATCAAGTCCAGCCCCCTGCCATGCAGGAACACATAATCAAAGCACTCCTGACATATGTTCATCCAGCCTCTCTTTGAAAACCTCCAAAGAAGGAGACTCTACAACTCTCCAAGCCAGTATATTCCACTGTCGAACAGCTCTGACAGTCAGGAAGTTCTTCCTAATGTTTAGGTGGAATCTCTTTTCCTTCACCTTGAATCCATTGCGTCCTAGTCTCTGAGGCAGCAGAAAACAAGCTTGCTCCCTCTTCGACATGGCATCCCTTCAAATATTTAAACATGGCTATCATGTCCCCCCTTAACCTTTGCTTTTCCAGACTAAGCATCCCTAGCTCCCTAAGACTCTCTTCGTAGGGTATGAATTCCAGATCTAGATGATTTTAGAGAGGAGGTGATCACTGTTTGGGAAATGTACCATCTCCTTCATCCACATTGCAGGGAGTAGGAAACAGTTGTGCTTGTTCGCAAATCCAGATTCGCATCGTGCTCATTGGTCAGTCCTTCAGCCAATCACAAAGTCACTTCCTAGTCTTCCTGAGCAGGAGTGTGCACATTGCTGGTTAGCCTGGATGTCTACCATGAGTTTGCAAGAAAGAGTTGACATGCCATGGAGAGAAATCCATCTTACTGTGACGTGCCTCTGAAGATGCCGGCCATAGATGCGGGTGAAATATTAGAAGCAGAAACTACCATTAGCCCGTAGAGCCCAGTTTAGGTGATTCAGTTCGTCTTGAAGGAGGTGGGGTTCACAGATTCTTTTTGCCCGATCTACCAGCATTTTTATGGTGCTCCTTTTTTGTCCCGGGTGATGTTTGGAGTTTCTATGTGGACGTTTATTGGTGTCCGTAGGTTTTCTGTAGACTGTGTGGCCCAATTGTTGGTTGGGTTTGCAGACAAGGCATCCAGAAATGGTAGTTTCCCTTCATTTTCTCTTTCAATAGTAAATTGGATGTTAGGGTGGATATGGTTAACATGGGCCAGAAACTTGTTTAGTTCTTCTCCGTGGCTCCAAATCGTGAATGTGTCATCTACAAAATGGAACCATACCGTGGGCTTTAGAAGGGATTTTCAAGGCAAGTGAGGAGCAGAGAGGGTTTGCCGTTGCCTCCCCATACAGAGACTTCCTTGGTGGTCCCCCATCCAAGTACTGATGCTACTTAACTTCTAAGATCTGATGAAATCAGGCTATACCATGTTGCCTTTCCTGGAGCAGCAGTGGCGTAGTGGTTAAGAGCAGGTGTACTGTAATCTGGAGGAACCGGGTTTGATTCCCCGCTTTGCTGCTTGAGCTGTGGAGGTTTATCTGGGGAATTCAGATTAGCCTGTGCACTCCCACACACGCCAGCTGGGTGACCTTGGGCTAGTCACAGTTCTTCTGAGCTCTCTCAGCCCCACCTACCTCACAGGGTGTTTGTTTTGAGGGGGGAAGGGAAAGGAATTTGTAAGCCTCTTGAGTCTCCTACAGGAGAGAAAGAGGGGATATAAATCAAACTCCTCGTCCTCGTCCTCGTCCTCCTCCTCAATGTAGCTTTCTTAAATTAAAAAAAAACAAGTATCTTGTTGTCAGAAGGAACAGGTAAAAGGAAGCAAGCTATAATGCTGGCTACCAAAGTCGCCATGAAATCAATTTGGGTATTTTGCAGTGTAAACCTGTGCAGAATTACTGCAGTCCAAACCCACTGAAATCAGTTCGCTTTCGCTGCATCATGCATCCCTAAGACAGCTCTGTTAGAACACTTTCGAGTGAAACCTGACTCTTGGAGCCTGTTTGTCCAGCACAGATGATGGGATTCATGAGTTTTCAAGGATCTGGCAATTTTCTGCTATTCTTCACGCCTTCTCCTGGCCGCATTGGTGGTCCAGATGTCTCCAGCGAGACCTTTGGGTACGTATATGCAGAGCCGAGTTGTCAACTGGGTAAAGATTTTTTCTTCGGCAATCAGCTGTCTGGCTTCTGAGTGATGAATGATCCAATTAAAATGCACGCTACAGCCCATCAATGCAGTTGATATTTCAATGACACATAATGAAGAGGACCTTTCCTCTTGACTAGATGCCACAGGCGGAAGATAGAAAACCACAATGAAGCATGTTTTGCACAATTCTTTTTTGTCCAGCCTGTGTTTAAGTGGATGAACCCCCCCTCCCCCCTGCAGTTTGGTTTGTACTGTGTTTCCCCGAATATAAGACAGTGTCTTATATTAATTTTTGCTCCCAAACATGCGCTATGTCTTATTTTCAGGGGATGTCTTATTTTTCTGTGTTCTGTTCTGTCGGGCATGCTTCCAAACAAAAACTTTGCTACGTCTTACTTTCGGGGGATGCCTTATATTTTGCACTTCAGCAAAAGCTCTACTATGTCTTATTTTCAGGGGATGTCTTATATTCAGGGAAACAGGGTAAAAATTTTCCTGATCAGAGAGGAACAGGCCAAGGCAAAAGCTGTAAATAGAGCTACAGTCTGCTAGGGAGGCTGTCGAAATTAGGCCCATTTTGGGTGCTACAGCCAGCCCCACAGATTGTTGACTTACTCAGAAATCCCACAGACTTCCACAGCCGCTTGTAGCATCCGTGGCACCGGTTTGACTAACCTAATGTGGTTTGCATCGGACCGGAATGACAGTTTTATCGGTGGCGTTGCACATTCGTGGCTCCGTCCTAGAGGCGATTGATTTTTCTTTTCTCTATATATACAGACACAAAAGGGGGGGAGAGGGTAGCTTGGTGGTGGATTTATAGATCTGTAGGAAAGCCACATCTGTCTTCTTCACAGATGGGCATGAGCTGAACACTGTTGGTTGTGTTGGTCGGCTGCACACGAGAGAGCACATCGATGGCTACCAAATCGCTAGATTTGTGGGCGTGCGGGAAGGCTGTTTGAAACTGGGAAGTCAACGCAACACAACAGCGTTTCAGAGGGGATGCAGAGCCAACCTATCCTATTTGATCCAGATTTTTCTGCAGAGCGACCTTGCAGGGCAATTCTTTATGGAGAGGCAGCATGGGATAGTAGTTAAGAGGGCTGGACCCTGCTCTGCCCCCCAAGTGAATCTTTTTTTGGTGCCCTGTAATAGGCTAGGACAGAGTGGGGGAGACACAAGCCAGGTTCAACAGTTCAACAATAGGTTTATTACTTAAGAGAGTCAAGATCCTAATTCCTCCCTTGGGTCTATCTAAATCAGAGTACTTGCTTGTCTTGAGCAGATTTGAAGCTGCAGACTGTGTCTTCTCTTGACTGCTTTCAAGAAAGTCCACTGTGGGGCTTTCCGCACTGACAGAGTTGTACTGGTTTCTATCTAGGTTCACCTCAGTGTATCCGCACTGCAACTGAGCTCAATGTTGTTTTGTCTCAGTTCCCCCCCCCAAAACTGCGACATCCCTGTCGCAGTTATGAACTGCACCTTTCTGCTGGAACAAGGTCAATACCGCTTCGAAGCTTCGAAGTGCGGGCGCATCGAAACGACACCTCATCCGTCCAACCAATCAGGAGCTGCTTTTGTGGCATGCACAGAATGGGAGAGTTGTGGCGGGCATGTAACTGTAAAAACTGTAAAAACTGTAAAAAAAACAAACGCTCCCGTTTCCCATGGTAACACAAGCTCCAATCACGATTGAGGAGTGAAACAGGCACCAAGATGATCCCGCCTACTTAGCTCGGTTCCAGGGGGCCAAGTAAGTTGCTGTGCGGACAGCCTGGAATCGCCTCCCACTGAAGGGAACCGAGTCGACCTTAGCTCCCTTCTGTAGTGCGGAAAGCCCCTGTGTCTTGCTTCCTTTTAGTTCTTTTAGTCCTTGTCTGGTTTTAATTACTGTTAACCTTAACTTGTGCTTTATGGACCACTATGTACGTCACGAATATTCCAGTCTCCAGCTACCCTTGGCCCCTCGCTTTGACTGACTGGCAAACAGGGGCCAAACAGGGGATTGCTGGGTAAAGAGGGAAACTGCCTATTGGGAAATGTGTTAAAGGGACAGGGGCTAACTAAAATTCCCTCCCTTGACTTAACAATGAACTAAAACCATGCTAACGATGGGGAAACTGAAGCTTAATGGGAAAATCACAAAAGCCTCTGTGGGGGCATGACAGACCCTAATATGGATATCTGGATTTGTTCCCCTACTCCTCCATGTGAAGCCTGATGGGTGACCTCTTTCAGAACTCTCTCAGTTCCACCTGCCTCATAATGTGTCTGTTGTGGGGAGAAGAAGGGAAGGAGTTTGTTAGCTGCTTTGAAACTCCTTCCGGTAGAGAAAAACAGGGTATAAATCCAACCTTTTCTTCTTCTGTTGGCCTGTGGTTGTCCAGTGAGACTTACTCTCGAGGAAATGGGCATTAGATTGCCACCACACAGCCTGAACTTCAGCATGTTGACTCAGTAGCAAAACCACACCAAGATTTTTAATTTGCTCTGTCCCTTTTGTCTGGCAGGGCCTCCTTTGTGACCAGTTTCTCCATCCCTTCTGTGCTAAAAGCACCTTTTGGCAACATTTGGCTGTAGACTTCAGTGCTTCCCTTGTGTAAAACATGTAGGTGTGACTCCCATCCAAGGTTTTATTTGGGAGGAAAGCTGTTAAAAGGAAGATTCTCCGGGGTGTGTGGGAAGCGAATGTGTGGAGCGGGAGGAGTGTGTATGTGGGTGGCTGGGTGTGATTGTTGCAGGATAGTAAAATCCCATTAACCTTTTTGAGTTACATTTAACGTTTCTAACAATAACTTGTGTTTCCTTCACACCTATCCATTAGCCGGGTGTTTTTGTTGTACCAAATGGGAGGGGGGGCTTCAATTTGTCCAGCTGGTGTCTGAATGGGGATATAATCGAAAAAAGGCCCCTCCACATTACAAAGTGATGTTTGTGGTAGTGGTGGGGGTTAACAGAAGTTGGGTTGTTTGACAGAGATCTCATAACTGGTGGGTAGCATTCTTCTCTTGGAACACAGATAATGTTTCTTCATGAATGGGAAAGTCTAAATCAGTTACTGGGCTCATAAAGTATTGGCGATCACATACAGTGTCCAGCGTGGTGTAGTGGTTTAGGGAGGTAGACTCTGATCTGGAGAACCGGGTTTGATTCCCCCACTCCTCCACATGAGCAGCCAACTCTTACCTGGTGAACCAGGTTTGTTTCCCCACATGAAACCTTCTGGGTCACCTTGGCCCAGTCACAATTGTCTGAGAACTCTCTCAGCCCCACCTACCTCACAAGGTGTCTGTTGTGGGGAGAGGAAGGGAAAGGAGTTTGTAAGCTGCCTTGAGTCTCCTTACAGGATAGAAAGATGAGGTATAAATCCAAACTGCTGCTGCTGCTGTTGCTGCTGCTGCTACTCCTCCTCCTCCTCCTCCTCCTCCTCCCCTCCTTATCCTTCTCAACCTCTTCTTGTTCTTGTTGTTCTTCTTGTTCTTCTTGTTGTTGTTCTTCTTCTTGTTCTTATCTTCTTGTTCTTCATCTTCTTCTTCTTCATCATCATCTTCTTCTTCATCATCTTCTTCTTCTTCTTCTTCTTGTGAAAAAAATCACAAAAAAATCAACAGCTGTCCATCAACAAGCCTTCTCCAGTGTGATCCTCACCTTGTGTACTGGCTTTTCTACACAGACGATAGGGCAGCACTACCTATAAATAGCATAAATAAATGTCGATCATATATGTGATGGCTGCAGATTAGTTTCCATCTCTTTTCCCTTTATAGTTGTGATTTTCCAGAAGCACCTGGCTGGCTAGTCTGGAAAAAGAAACTCAGGGGGAGGGGAGGAGCTGTAGGCAGATTGATAGTTTCTGCAGAGCATAGAAAAATGGCCTACTTGGTTAGTGTCAGGCCAGGATTTGGGAGACCCACGTTTGAATCTCCACTCTGCCAAGAAAGCTTGCTGTGTGGTCTTTGGGCTAGCTGTTGCTTTTTCAGATTCCTGGGGTTGTTAGGAGAAGAAGATGGAGAAGGGGAGGACTATTTTGTAAGCCCCTTTGGGTCCCCATTGGAAAGGAAGCTGGGATATGAATGAAGCAAATGATCAACAGAAGTTCTGCTATCCTCAGTGGGCATGCTTGCCCTGACATTAGTGGGTATGCACACTTACACCCTTCTAAACAAGTTTTTCAAAGTTTCTTCTGTGTTGTTTCTGGACCAAACTTAACAGGGTTTGGGTGGGCCTGTATTTAAGGTTGGGAAAACAAGAGTGGCTCAGTCTGATCAGGCTTAGACCCTCATCACGTTTTTACATCACTTTAAAATTATGGCAGCATCTCCATGGTGGCCACAAGGACCCCTTCGCATCTAGTTAGGCCCTGAGAGGGCACATGTGGGGCACGCACGTGCACCATTGAGTTAGAATCGTTCCCACTGACATCGTTATTAACCTGCGTTTGCTGAGAAGGCAACTCTTTGCTTGGCTGAATCTGGTCCATCAGGGGTGGGGGACGGGACATTATTAATTAGGCGGCCATTTGTGTAGCCAATAACTTCCAGCGCAGGGATTAATCTTTAAGCAAAACCAACCCACAGTGACCCGGTCGATAGCGACCTCAACTCAATCCATAGCCCCCAACAGTGATCTCAGCAGGGTCCAATTGCATCCCCTCCCCTATTTGTCAAAGGGTGTGGGTAGCCTTCGGAGATTACAACATATGGGTCCCCTGAGACCCCTTTTCTGCCAAAGCTGCACTTTTCAGGGGGACTAAAGATTTCAGTGGGGTGTACAGTGCAAGGATTTGCTTCACCTGAGATCCTCCTGGACAAAAGAAGTGGGAAAGGTTGCCAGGTTCCAGCATGCTTCCAAGGACAGTGTGTCCCTTCCGCGATGACACCGCCTTCGGTACCATCTGTGTGCCGGAGTGGATGTTGGCTTTTTTGCACATTGATTCATAGACTCCCGAGGGGTTGTGTTGGTGCTGAGTATGACCGCAGTAGATATTTCTCTGGATTAAGCTGCCTTTTTTGGCATAAGACGCTGGGAGAAACATGCTTCCAAAAGCCCATCTGAAGTATCAAAAGGGAACAGGTGAAAAGACTGTGTGCCTGCATGGAGCAAAATCAAACTGACTCTTGTGTAACCTTTTGCAGACACATTGCCCTTGTTGGGCTCTCGCTGCACTTGGGACCAGTGGCCACATCATGGGTCCATTGAATTCAGAGGTGTGTGCTTCCACAGTACTTGTGTAGCTCAGAAAAACTGAGGTCCCTTCCGCGCAAGCAGAATAATGTGTTGGAATTTTCAGCCTTGTTTGCATGCAGCAGCAGCACAAGCAGCAAGGAATTCTGGGAAGCTGCACAAACATTCTAAAGGTGACAGTTAAAAACCGTTGGTAGTTCTGTTGTTCCCTTACTGACTGAGAGAAAAGAGGTTTCTCTGTTTACTGCTAACCAATGCTATGTAAAAGTGCCTTTGGCTAAAGATACCGTATAAGCCTACCATCACAACCAAAAATGTAACAAACGATGAGCCATGAATGTAATGATATATATGTGATACTTTGTTGATATGTTATTCTGTTTATTTTTCTCTCTCCGTTAAAGTTCTCCTTATGTTTATGAACTTCTGAGGTAAAACGGCTGGTCTTTTGAAAGATAACTATTCTTATTTAACTTGCCACACAGTCCACATTTCTGCTCATTACTCTGCTTGACAGGATTATATATTGTAAATATACTTGTTGCCCTTCATAATGCACCTTCAATCCACTTTTAGTGCACTTTACAGCTGTGCGGAATAGCAAAATCCACACGCAAACCATTGTGAAAGTGGATTATGTGCATGTGCAGAAGGGGCCTGAGTGCTGCAAGAGACCGCTCAGAACCATTTTTATTGCCTCCTGTGGGCCCATCCCTCCATTTAAGATCCTCCTCACAGGCTCTGCTCCGTACTGCCTCTTCCAGAGGTGAGGAAGGTGACGACCAGTGGCAGGTCTTTTTCGGTGGTAGCACCTTGCCTGTGGAAATCCTGCTCTTTAAGACTTACCTGGTGCCTACTTTACTATCCATTAGGTGCCATCTCTTTCTACCCTGTCTTTAAATAAGGTGTTCAGTCTTTTGATTGGTTTTTCTGTCTGTTTCTCACCTGAAGTCATTTTTTATGAGGATCATTTTAGGCTGCTGAATGTTTTGCATCATTTTAATGCTCTGATGGGGGTTTTAATGCTCCCCCCCTGACTTGTTTTACTTCGTGAGCTGTCTTGCGCAGGTCCACTAGAGGGGCAGCATATCCATCTCCCAATCAATCCAAAAAACACCTTGGAATTCTCTTTCTGTCGAAGTTTGCCGAAGTCTGAGCCTGAATGTCTTCCAGGCATGACATATGGCAGTATTTGAGCCATCCCTGAGGCAGGCTGCGATATAACATTTAGGGCACTTTCACGCATGCCAAATAATGCACTTTCAATCCATTTTCAATGCACTTTGCAGCTGGATTTTACTGTGCAAAATAGCAAAATCCTCTTGCGAACAGTTGTGAAAGTGGATTGAAAGTGTATTATTCTGCACGTGTGAAAGTGCCCAAAGTGGAAAGGCAAAATTCACTTTCAAATGATATTTAAAGTGCATTGAAAGTGCATTATTCAGGAAGTAGGAAAGTGCCGTTAAGTGTGTTATAGAGTGCATTTCAAGCATTCAGAGGGCTTCAGAGTTTTCTTAATTTATTACTTTTCCTTCCCAAGCTTTAAGGCCATAGGGTGGATCCTATCCCTGCCCTGCCCTGCCATAAGTAAAGTTTGTTATTAAAATATTTATACCTCACCTCTGAACATCTCTTACCTTGAAAACACCATTGCTGTGACTTCGCGGCAAATACACTCAAATCTGAAGCCTTCCTCTCACCCAAGGAGCCTTCCTCCAAATTATGTGGGTCTTCCATTGGAGGAAGAGTCACTAAGAGGAAAACTCTATAGGTTGGGGGAAGGCTACTTGGAAGACGATTGGATCCACTCCATTATTATATTGGAAGACGATTGGATCCACTGCATTATTATACTGGATGATGGTTGGATCCACTCCATTATTATACTGGAAGATGGGTAGATCCACTCCATTATTTTACTGGAAGACGGTTTATACTGGAAGACGGTTGGATCCTCTCCATTATTATACTGGATGATGGTTGGATCCACTCCATTATTATACTAGATGATGGTTGGATCCACTCCATTATTATATTGGAAGATGGTTGGATCCATTCCATTATTATACTGGAAGACGGTTTATACTGGAAGACAGTTGGATCCACTCCCTTATTATACTGGAAGATGGGTAGATCCACTCCATTATTTTACTGGAAGATGGTTCGATCCACTCCATTATTATACTGGAAGACAGTTGGATCCACTCCCTTATTATACTGGAAGATGGGTAGATCCACTCCATTATTTTACTGGAAGATGGTTCGATCCATTCCTTTATTATATCACTTCAGCATAGCAGCTGCATCAAGGTGGTTTAGACCATGCGCTGGCACATGCAACTTTGTGGGGAAGAGATCTTGAGCAGAGACTCACGGAGAGCACCAAAAGGCAGCCTCCTGACGGGTGTGGGACAGGGCAGGAGGGCCAAGGTTAAAAAAACTGTGGACAATAAGCCTTTTATCTAAGTTTGTTGGTGAGGTGAGACTTGAACTTCCTGAACGCAGTTGTTTGAGCCACACGAGTCAAAATCCGTGAAGATGACCATGTCTCTATTTAATTCCCGCTGCAGGCTACTTCGGACTTATTGTTATGAATCTTTTCTGTGATTGGAATGCCATTCAGGGAGCCAATACATGACATGTTGTCATTATTGTGTTGCGAAGTTTACATTTTCTCACCTTTGGATTAATCTCGCCTGTCAGAAAAAGTAACATGTGGCATTATTCCAACTTCTCTTTGAGCCAAGGTGTATTCTCTGGGAATGGAATGAAAGTTGAGCTATTAAACTGATTCTGAGGATTGTGGCTTAGTGTGTAAACGATCTCCTGATTTGGATCCAAAAGGCTCTGGCTGCAATCCAGACAGCTAGCTTAGAAACCTGGTTTCCTGGACTTCTGCAAGCTGAGCCGCATTTTTTGTGTGTATGTGTGAATCAAAATTGGAGGCTTAATTTGCAGGTGGACTCTGATCTGGGTTTGATTCTCCACTCCTCTTCATAAGCAGTAGGCTCTAAGGTAGTGAACTGGATTTCTTTCCCTGTTCCTCCACATGAAGCCTGCTGGGATAGTTGGGCTAGTTCCCTCAGAACTAAGCAGTTTTGAGACTTCTTATAGGCGAGAAAGGCAGGTGTAAATCCAAATTCAGATGCAGGCGACTTGCCAGGAGAAAATGCTACTGGAACACAGCCATACAACCCGGAAAACCCACAACACCCTAATCCTCCTCCTCCTCCTCCTCCTCCTCCTCCTCCTCCTCCTCTTCTTCTTCTTCTTCTTCTTCTTCTTCTTCTTCTTCTTCTTCTTCTTCTTCTTCTTCTTCTTCTTCTTCTTCTTCTTCTTCTTCTTCTTCTTCTTCCTCCTCCTCCTCCTCCTCCTCCTCCTCCTCCTCCTCCTCCTCCTCCTCCTCCTCCTCCTCCTCCTCCTCCTCCTCCTCTTCTTCTTCTTCTTCTTCTTCTTCTTCTTCTTCTTCTTCTTCTTCTTCTTCTTCTTCTTCTTCTTCTTCTTCTTCTTCCTCCTCTTCTTCTTCCTCCTCTTCCTCCTCTTCTTCCTCCTCCTCCTCCTCCTCTTCCTCTTCCTCTTCTTCCTCCTCTTCCTCCTCTTCTTCTTCCTCTTCTTCCTCTTCCTCTTCCAGGAGAGGAAGCGGGGTATAAAATTCTTCTTCTATCATGCCCCGCCCAGCCTCATTGGTGCTACGCCACTGTTTGAATCCCACCACCATGGGGACCTGTTACTAAAATTTTTGGATCCCACCACTGGGTGTTATGATATGTGCACCCAGGAGCTGATTTAAAAGCACCACCTAATTCTCTTTCTGCTGGTCTTTTAATTCATTTCAGGCTTTGCCACCCTACCCTCCGGGTCCCTGGTTTGGAGATGCAGCGGCCTGTCTCCTAAGACACGCAAGGGCTCGCGTCCCTAACTAGGACTATGAAGTGGATTAAAGTGAGAGATAAAATCCCGCCTCATTGTAAATCCGCCGCTAACACTAATGCCCTGCGAAGGACCCGGCCGGCTTCAAGGGCTCATGTCGAGAGCTCTTTAGACAATTAAGGATTTAAAAGGAATATCCCAGGCCAGTGGAAGGTTTGCGTACGTTTAATTCAGAGAGGGGAAGGCGGGGGCGGTGGGTGGAATGGGCTTTGATTTCACTTATTAGCGACGAGGACGGGCAAAACAAACGAGCGATCCGAATTGGATCTGCTTAAAAAAGGTCCTCCCAAATTAGCAACCCTTTCAAAACACTGACAACATGCCCCCCCAAAAACACGACACGCACAAACCCTTCAAGCAGTATTGCTTTATTATACCAAGCAAGGAAGACTCTCCGGGAAGCGAATATTGCATGAAAAATCCACCATCCTTCTATTTTTAATTAGGACACACATCTACAGTCCCTGCTTAATACCCTGCCGTTGATACTCAGAATTAATTATTACCTTCTTTTGGCTCAGAATTGCTCACTTGAGATAAATGGGAAGGGAGCGCTGGTTGTAGTTACCTCTCAGACTTGAAGGATGCAACAAAGACCTTCTGTTGTGCCGCTGAACTATTTGGGTGGGCAGTGGCATATAAGTGCCAGGTTGAACCTGTGCCCATCTGCTTTACCTGATCATGAGCACAGCCACAGCTGGCTTATGACTGTATGCTTAAGTCCCACAAAGAAGAAGAGAAGATGAGTTTGGATTTATACCCCACCTTTCTCTCCTGTAAAGAGACTCAAGATGGCTTACAAGCCCCTTCCTCTCCCCATGACAGGCACCTTGTGAGGTAGGTGGGGTTGAGAGAGTTCTGAGAGAACTGTGACTAGCCCAAGGTCACCCAGCAGGAATGTAGGTGTGTGGAAACACATCTGGTTCACCAGATAAGCCTCTGCCACTCAGGTGGAGTGGGGAATCAAACCCGGTTCTCCAGATTAGAATCCACCTGGTCTTAACCATTACACCACGGATCAGACCAGTGGTTCATCTAACTCAGCAACTTGTCTCACACTGTAGCTGACCAATTCCTCTGGAGCAGCGGTTCTCAACCTGGGGGTTGCAACCCCTTGGGGGGGGGTGTCGAACAACCCTTTCACAGGGGTCCCCTAAGACTCTCTGCATCAGTGTTCTCCATCTGTAAAATGGATAAATGTTAGGGTTGGGGGTCACCACAACATGAGGAACTGTATTAAAGGGTCGCGGCATTAGGAAGGTTGAGAACCACTGGAGGGCCAGCAACAGGGCACACGGGTTTAGGTCTTTCCCTGATGTTCCTGCCTAGCACTGGTGTTTAGTGGTTTACTTCCTCTGAATGTGGAGGCTGAATTTAGCCACCATGGCAAGTAGCCTCCATTAATCTGCCTAATCTCATTTTGCAGCCCTCTATGCCTGTGGCCATCTCTTACATCCTGGGGCAGCCAATTCCACATTTTCACCATTCACTGAGAAGCCATAAATTTCACTGGATGCTACTAAATTCTAGTATTTTGGGCATTTTGGGCAGGGGCATACCACCCAGGGGGAAGTTTGGGGCACTGGTGGGATCCAAAAATTTTAGTAACAGGTTCCCATGGTGGTGGGATTCAAACTGTGGCGTAGTGCCAATGGGACTGGGTGGTGCACGATGGGGGTGTGGCCAGGCATTCCAGGGGCGGGGCATTCCGGGGCTGGGCTGTGGCAAGGACACAGCCACTGCGCCTGTCCTTGGGCGGGAAACGAATGCACGCAGGCGCAGGCTGCCACGCACGCCGGTGCACCTCCTGCTAGACTGCCTCAAGTTCTGCGCTCTACTGCTGAGAGGAGGGACGTAACTAAGGCAAAAATCACTATGGCAAAACCACCAATTAGTAACCCCCTCTCGGCACACACAAATAATTAGTAACCTACTCTCGGGAACCTGTGAGAACCTGCTGGATCCCACCTCTGGTTTGGGGTCAAATGTCCCAGACTGCGGCCATTTAGTCACGTGGGAGGTAGAAAATTGCCTTCCACACCCTTCCTCCTTCCTCCCTGGATCCATACACTGTTCTATAATGTGATGATGACTTTGAGATGACCTGATGCAGAAAAGTTGTTTGGTCGTGATATGGGAGGGCGGCTGCCCATATGGGGGGACGGGGGTGGAGGGACGGGACACACTCAGATTTTGAACCAGACTACATTTTTCCTAGATACGCCTCTGATTTTGGGAGAGGGAGAAAAGTTCTCTCTAGCTACACCCTCTACCGTGCACATAATTTCATAATCACATCCATCCCACCTCTGATTCCCCTCCCTACTTCTGAAATTTGCCTTCATCAACATGTAACAGCTCTATCCGCAATGGCTGGTTAAATCCGACTTGCATAATAGCAACATACCAGGCAGACAGAACATTCAACACTACCTCATGCATTGCTTAATAGCACCAGCTATGGCACATTTTCCACATTACACACCCAAACCATTATCCAGTGGGTCATGAAAAAAAGATACACCCGACACTTGCACATTCCAAGCACCATTAGCACAGAACAAGAAGACTTCCTGCAATTTATCTGGCAATTATTCTCCCCTCCCCCATCACTCTGTAAGTAAACTGATTTATGAGTTCTGACAAAAGGCGGTTTAATTGGGGCTTTTCACTCTTTGTGGAGCTGGAGACCTCAGTTTTTTAAAAGATAGAAGCTTTGAAGTTTTACAGGAAGTTGCCCATGGCCAGGGTAAAAGAAATCCCCTGGCCCCCCAACCTCCGAGCCATTTTTCTAAATATACATAGAAAATTAAACCCAGAAGAGGGAATCGTTCGGAACTGTTCTTTTAAACCTCTCTTAGGCTTAAAAAACAAAATACACACATGCATGCCAAAAATAAACTCTCAAAGAGACATAAGCGCTTTTATTTATGTATGTATGTATGTATGTATGTATGTATGTATGTATGTATGTATGTATGTATGTATGTATGTATGTATTTATTGCACTTATATCCCACCAATCTCTTACAGGGTTCAGGGTGGCTCACAATAAAGGCGTATAAAACAATCAATAATATAAAGATAAACATTTAAACATTATAAATAGCATGGACTTAAAGAGATTTCCATTGTCAGGGTGTTGTGGGTTTTCCAGGTTGTATGGCCGTGTGTACCAGTGTTCCTGACAGATGGCCATTCATTTTCTCCTGACGTTTCACCTGCATCTGTGGCCAGTATCTTCAGGGGATCAGATCTGAAGGTGGCAGCCACAGATGCAGGCAAAACGTCAGGAGAAAATGCTACTGCAACACGGCCATACAACCCGGAAAACCCACAACACCCTAGTGATTCCGGCCGTGAAAGCCTTCGACAATACATTTCTATTGTTATTTCCCAGTGCTCCAACCACATGTAATAGGAAAACGAAGGCCATCTATTGTTGTGTTTGACTAGGACGACACGTGCATCTTCCAGCTTTGATCAGACGGCCTGATTTTTCAGGGTACACATTTGCACTCCCGAAGCTGGAATAGGGTGATTCCACGCAGGCCAAATATAACAGGTTCAGGGGTGTGAAAAAAGTGTTATGGGGGAGAAGTTCTCACAGAACTTGCCCCCCAAACACTTCTAACCCATTATATTTGTCTGGACCCAGGTTAAATGAACATCGCTAAGTTAGCGACTTTCCCCGTTTAACCTGAGTGTCAGATGCTTCCTGATTGCCTGTGGGAACTACGGCAAGCAGGAAGCATTCTGTTCCCCCCCTTCAGTCCACCATTATGAAGAGAAGAAGATGAGGAGAGTTTGGATTTATATCCCCCCTTTCTCTCCTGTAGGAGACTCAAAGGGGCTTACAATCTCCTTGCCCTTCCCCCCTCACAACAAACACCCTGTGAGGTAGGTGGGGCTGAGAGAGCTCCGAGAAGCTGTGACTAGGCCAAGGTCACCCAGCTGGCGTGTGTGGGAGTGCACAGGCTAATCGGAATTCCCCAGATAAGCCTCCACAGCTCAGGCGGCAGAGCTGGGAATCAAACCCGGTTCCTCCAGATTAGATACATGAGCTCTTAACCTCCTACGCCAATGCTGCTCCTGGATTCTCCAGGCGGCCGCCATTAGAGTGGATTCTCTAGGCGACCGCCATTTTGTGCTGCTGAATGGGTGGGGTTTCTCAGGTGGGGGTGGGAGATTCTTGAATGCATAGTTTACAGGCGAACAGTGTTTCCTGTGCAAACCATGCCGTGTCCTGGCACTGGGATCCCAGCGATCCTGGATGGCCCCTAAACCTGCCGTTCAAATGGCAATACAGGCAACACAGGTTTATTTAACTCGTTTATGTTGCCTGTGCAGAACGGATCATATGCACGTGGTCAGATTTAGATAGAACAGCCACCATGCATATCAAGATGATCACACGTAGCATGCTCTCCCAGTGTGCATAGAAGGAGTGCTAGAAACATAATGTCTGAAAGGGGCTGTTGACTGACATAGGCAATTCAGAACCCTCTCTACAGATGGCGTTAGGTATTATGGTAAAACAGGGAAAGAAGCACATGGGCGCTAGCCCCACCCACCACGTACATGAGATTGGTAGCTTGTGGGCATGTTGACTCTCTTCCATAAGATCAAAAACATTTGAAAATCCAGCATTTCCCTATCAGTTTGCACAAACTTAAGGCTGTGCTTATGAGACGGCAACTGTATGTCGCCAGGGCAATGCATTTGTGCAACCTCTCCGCTCACTCATTGTTTTCACCACGCACGTCGTTGTCCATGGAGGGCTAATTTTACAAGGCATCACACATGCAAGTATACTACAGTTCATCAAATATTCCAACAGTCTGCAAGCATGGTGTAGTGGTTAACAGCCGATGGATTCTAATCTGGAGAACCAGGTTTGATTCCCCACTCCTCCACCTGAGTGGCAGAGGCTTATGGTGTTTCCAAAATCCATCCTGAGTCTTGGTGCGAAGAGCGAACGGTTATCGCATCCGGTCTTTCTTTGCAAGTGGGTGATTCGGGGAGAAAATTAAAAAGGTGGATTTTGGGATAGCGCTAGAATCTCTTTCCAGTGCTCTGGGCTCCAGTTTTTTCTGGGTCGCTTCATGTGACTTGTGAGCCTTTGAAAGTGAGCAATAATATCAGTCAAGAGTCCTGCCGGGTCCAGTGTTGCGTCGGAGCAGAAAGGAGGCATGTGCTCACTAGAGCTCTTAAAAAGGAACGGGAGAACTAATGAAAAGGTAAGTAGATGAGCTGTTAACGGCGTGCGCCACGAGCTCTGCCTTGAACTTCTGATAATCATTTCATGCTGGGCATTATAAGGTGATCGTGCTTATTACGGCGTATTAATCAGCGACGAACGGAGAACCTGCCAAGGAACTCAAGTGATGTTGGCGTGTGGGCTAGCATGATGCGCAAAAGAGCCCATCATAGGAGGAGAGACGGTACGGTTCAGCATCTCACGATTTCCCCATCGCTAATGTTTTGTTCTTTTATGTCCCGAATTATGTGGAGGCACCGTCCTCATTTTCTTTTGAAAAGTTTCACGTTTCAGTTGTCAGAAAGTAAACCGTGCAAGTCAGCGTTTCGGGCCTGTTCAGAGTTTGCAAGCTCATTGCAGTGACAGATAAGGAGACTCTGTAAACACTGCGTTTTGAAGGCTGGTGATTTTTTCGGCGCCTCTCTGTTAGAAGTTGTTGATTAACTAGATACCTGGAAGTAGAAAAGTTATCCTCCCCCAGGGTCAGGCAACCCTAGATGGAACATCTAGACAAGATGACTGCGATGCTCTCTGTGTGGGGCTGCCCTTGGAGACTGTCTGAAAACGACAACTGTGACAGAATGCTGTGGGGAAAATGTTGACTGGAGGGGATTAGAGTTCATATCACTCCATCATCTTCTGGTTTGCTTCCAGACCCAATTCAAGGAGCTGGTATTGGCCTCTCCCCTCCTTGGAAGAACTCTATAATTCCCAAAGGCTAAAGAAAGCCCAAAATATTCTGAGAGACCAGTCTCATCCAGCACACTCTCTTTTTGAACTGTTGCCATCCGGCAGACGATATAGGTCTATCAAAACTAGGACAAAGAGGCTTAGAGACAGCTTCTACTCTAGAGCTGTGGCGATGCTGAACTCCGTGGCTTTGTGTTGATGTGTTTGGGGCTGTGTAGGGATGGGTGGAGGAAGGGGAAAGTGAGGATGGGATATGAGTCTGAAATTGTGTGCATCGAGGAATGCTGCTGCAAATTTCGTTGTGCGTGCACAATGACAATAAATGCTTTTGCTTTTTTTTTGCTTTTTTGCTAAAGCCCAATTTTGGCTTGGGAACCACCTGTTCTAAGGACTGTCTACCCCCATATGCACCTAAACAACCGTTATGGTTATCTTTGGGGACACTACTTCAGGTTATCCCATCATTTCAGGCTAGGTGGGTAGCAACTAAAAGCAAGGCGGTTTTTGGTTGTGACACCAAAGCTGTGGCGTTCCCTCTCAAAGAAGAGTCTCCATTATTATCTTCCACCCACAGGTGAAGACCTTTTTGTCTTACTCGGAATTCTCTTACTGACCCTCCTTCCTGTCTTGTGTTTTTCATTGTTGACATGTGTGGGTGTGTATTGTTTTTGAAATTGCACTTTTAAGATGTTAGCTGTCCACCACCTTGGGGGCGCTGGTTGGGTTGAAAGATGGGGGAAATATTTTCGAAAACAAAAATAAATGGCAGACCAGAGCAGTGAATCATGCAGAGATGCAGTGTGTCTCCTCGTCTGGAGAAATCACGAGGGAACAGCTCAGAGGCTTCTTGCAGGTTTTCTTCTTCTAAAAAACCGTTATGCCCAGCTGCTTTTAAAGCCCAAACAATGCTCCTTTAGTTGACTGAATGATTTAGTTATCTTGTCAGTTTCGTAAGTCTTCTCTCTCTTTTTGAACTGTAAGTCTCTCTTTTTGAACTGTTACCATCTGGCAGACGATACAGGTCTATCAAAACTAGGACAAAGAGGCTTAGAGACAGCTTCTACTCTAGAGCTGTGGTGATGCTGAACTCCGGGGCTTCGTGTTGATGTGTTTGGGGCTGTGTAGGGATGGGTGGAGGAGGGGGAAAGTGAGGATGGGGTATGAGTGTGAAATTGTGTGCATTGAGGAATGCTGCTGTAAATTTTCATTGTGCGTGCACAATGACAATAAATGCTTATGCTTATGTGGCATACAAGCCTACCTTGGCACAAAGGTTTGGGGATTACTGATATACCTTGGTTTGGTTAAACCTTGCTCTCCTCTCTTCCTTTTTGGTTCGGCCTGGACTCACTTTAGCCTCTGTCTCCCTCCTGTTCTAGGACCCGCGATTATCAGCTTTAATTTTCGACAAGCTTCAAGTGCCTGAATATTTACAGAAACCCAGGAGCGAAGGGGAAAACAGGTGTGATGTTTGTGCGACCCACCTGAACCAGCTGAAACAAGAAGCCATCCAGATCGTCCACAGCCTCGACCCGGCCGGCTGCCAAGACGCAGCGAATCCTGCCCACGGCTCCGTGGCAATGGCCGCCGTGTTGCCCAGGTTGAACCCCCCAAACATGGTTACTGTGTCTTCTCAGCGGGACTTGTCTCTCGTGGCCGGGCCGGTGGGTAGACCGCCTGGCAAAACGACAGGCCTTTTCTCCACAACGGAAAGGAAGAAAGGGATCGGGTGGCCGCAAGCGGCGAGCAGTTTCCCAAACTCCAGCGTTCAAGTGACGGTGGGGCCCAGTGGCCTTAGCGGGGCGTTGAGCTCGGTAACGATCCAGGCGCAGCAGTACCTCGAGGGGATGTGGAGCATCTCCCGAGTGAACAGCTTTCTTCCCCAAGCTTGTCTCGTAAGTAACTGACCGCACAGACTTGGGCGTTCTGAAGGTTTTTAATCTACTTCCTCCATATTCAATGTGGGTTTTTTTGACAAAGGGTCGCTTGGCAAATTTAAAAATTATTGTCTGATCTGATACATGTTTAATTGGAAGATGTGTTTAATGTGACTTGCATCCCAGATGAAAACCTGGGGTGGTGTCGTGGTTAAGAGCAGGTGGATTCTAATCTGGAGAACCGAGTTTGATTCGCCACTCCTCCACCTGAATGGCAGAGGCTTATCTGGTGAACCAGATGTGTTTCCGCACTCCTACATTCCTGCTGGGTGACCTTGGGCTAGTCACAGTTCTCTCAAGATTCTCTCAGCCCCACCTACCTCACAAGGTGTTTGTTGGGGGGGGGAAGGAAAGGAGCTTGTAAGCCACCTTGAGTCTCCTTACAGGAGAGAAAAGTAGGCTATAAATCCAAACTCTTCTCTTCTTAATTAAAAAATGCTATCAAGTTGCCGCTGACTTATGGCAACCTCATAGGGCAGGAGTTCCCAACCTTTTTGAGCCTGTGGGTACTTTTGGGATTCTGAAATGGTATGGGGGGTGCTGCAACAAAATGGCTGCCACAGAATGACTGCAGGGATCGAACCCTGCCACCAAACGATCGCCTTAACTCCAGTAATACGGTGCGCATCCTCGTGCTGTGATGGCAACTGCCCCCAAAGCAACACTTTAAAAAACTTGCACCAACTATCAAATGTCCAGCTGTCAATCAGGGCAAGCCTTGCAGAAGACCTACTGGGCCCACCCAGGTCCTGAAAACACTTGGCAGTTACCAGGAAACATGGTGGGTACCATGATGCCCGCAGCACCATTTGGGGAACACTGTCATAGGGCTGTGGTGGCGAACCTTTGGCACTCCAGATGTTATGGACTGCAATTCCCATCAGCCCCTGCCAGCAAGGCCAATTGGCCACACTGGCAGGGGCTGATGGGAATGGTAGTCCATAACATCTGGAGGTTCGCCACCACTGCCATAGGGGTTTCATGACAGGAGGAGTTCAGAGGTGGTTTGCCATTGCCCGCCTTTTCATAGCAACCCTAGACTTTCTCAGCGGTCTCTCTTGCACGTATTATCCAGGGCTGACCCTGCTCAGCTTCTGAGATCAGACAAAATCAGGTACCCATCACGGTGCCATGTTCAATAAAGCACCAAATGATGGTTTTGACAAAGGCAGTGCATAAAAATGAATAATTCTCATGTTTATTTGGGACTATGCTCTAATGTGGAATCATACAGTTTTCTCAACCACTGCCTCTCAACTGACTGTACTCAATCTTTTTCTGAGAGCATAGCGACCTCCAAAACATCCTGTAGTTATCAGGCTTTCTGAGGGCTTATAAATTGAGGGTTGTGGCTTTCGTCATTGAGTCATCTGGACTCTTCCTCTTTTCCTGCTGGCTTCCAGTTTTCCTAACATTATTGTCTTTTCCAGTGAGTCTTGACTTCTCATAATGACCACAAGGAGCAGGCATACCCTCCTCCCAATTATTTTTACGTTGCTTCTCCATACAAAAGCCTGTATATGGGTGTTCAGCAACACCCTCCCTCCCCCCCTACTTACAAGGAAGTTGCTTGTGATATCAGAATTCAGCCCTAAATCTCTTTAAAGTCAGAAAGATTCTAAGTAAGCTTGGTTATGATTGCCTTGCTCCTTTTTTCTTCAGTGTGCTGAAGTCATTTGCTTCTGCATTACTTTATTATTATTATTATTATTATTATTATTATTATTATTATTATTATTATTATTATTATTATTATTATTGAGTTCACAGCTGCCAGATCTTTAGCTGGTTGTTGGCCTTCATTACAATTTGAGCCTCACCCAGAGGCCTAGGAAGTTGCAATGCTGCTGCTGCTGCTGCTGCTGCTGCTGCTGCTGCTGCTGCTTCTTCTTCTTCTTCTTCTTCTTCTTCTTCTTCTTCTTCTTCTTCTTCTTCTTCTTCTTCTTCTTCTTCTTCTTCTTCTTCTTCTTCTTCTTCTTCTTCTTCTTCTTCTTCTTCTTCTTCTTCTTCTTCTTCTTCTTCTTCTTCTTCTTCTTCTTCTTCTTCTTCTTCTTCTTCTTCTTCTTCTTCTTCTTCTTCTTCTTCTTCTTCTTCTTCTTATTATTATTATTATTATTATTATTATTATTATTATTATTATTATTATTAACATTTGATAACCCGCTGACCCCCAAAGGGCTGTGGTTGGAATTTAGAACTACTCTGATGAATTCTGGAGGGGTGGGGAGAGAGAGTTAAGCTTCCTTTTGTTCAGTGTTCTTGCATTTGAGTAGTCCCAGAAAGTTACCAGGTAAGCTATTCCTTTGTCGCAGTTCCACTTTTATGGGATCACCTTCAAAACTTATCATAAAAGTAGGCCCATAATCCTTTTTGACGCCTGTGTAAATAATTACTGTCTAGAATCGCTGGGATTTTCTTTGTCCACTGAAGAGTATAATTATGAATGCTACCCCCCCTCCCCAGTGTAATAGCTTTTTATTCACCCCAAAGTTAACAAACTGGAATACAAATTGTCCGTGGTTTAGAGATAATCCTCGGATGAAATACGACAGCTGTTCCGAATGGAACGGCTTCACTAAATTCTAGGAAAATACTGAATTAAAAGTGTAAGATCAAAAATAAATGTAATTACCTGCACTGGGCTTTGGTTGAAGTTCGGATAGATGTGGACCTTAATCCGTGAATCTGTTAGAAATGTGCAGATAGGTGAACGGTGGTGAGGAAAAAGAAAGATATGTCCCTTTGTATATTCCCAAATAAGTTCATAAAAATGGATGATATAGCTCTTGCGAGCGCAGTAAAAACATCATAGCAAATAGAGCATGCTTTGCAAATGGGTTTTTTCGTGCAATATATGCCAAAGCAACAGCTATGCGAAGTTAAATGGGCCTCGAATGAAAACAGCCTCTGTGTGTGTGTGTGTTTGCGAAAACATATTTTGCTTTTCAGGATAATTTCTCAAAGCACTTATTTCAAAAGTTCTGGGGATTGTTGAAGGCTTTTATGGCCAGAATCGACTCGCTGTTGTGGGTTTTCCATGCCATGTGACCAGCGTCTGATAGTTTTTGCTCCTAGCTTTTTGCTCATATCTATGGCTGGCGTCTTCAGACGCATGTCACAGTAAAGATGCTGTAACAGGTGCACGTCTCATGACATGGCTCTGAAGATGCCAGCCATATATACAGGTGAGACGTTAGGAGCAAAAACCGCACCATAGCCACAAAGCCTGGACATATGATTTGGTTCTGTTCAAATATACTCTTTGGTTCTGTTCAAGCTAAGGCTGTTTCTGCATGGGCCAAAAAAGCTGGTAAAAGGACGGTACAAACAGCGTTATGGGCAGAGCATTCGCACGGCTGCTGCTGCAGAAACGACGCTGTAGCGATGAAGCAATGCTCCAGCGGCTCCACAATGGTTTATTCGAAAATCGCTCACCGAGCGACACTTTTCAACAATGGCTCTCCGCAGCCAGTGTCGTGCGAAGCGCCCGCCAGGAATCGGTGCTGCAGAGCCCGCCCCCCACAATGTCAGCCAATCTTGGTGCCGAACGCCCATGACGTCTATCCTGGGGAAAAAGAACGCCGCTTGCAAAACGCAGCTGTGCAAAGCGCTGTGGTTCAGCCGATGTGCTACCTGCAGCGCTGCCAATAACGCCGACGGCACAACGGTGTTGTTGGCTGTGCAGAAACGGCCATACCCATATTGATTTCATTTCTCCATCCTGGGAATCTTTATTTCACCATGGGGTTCTCCTTCCCAGTGATGATGATGATGATGATGATGATGATGATGATGATGATGATGATGATGATGATTTATTCGATTTGATAAACCGCCATACCCCCGAAGGGCTCAGGGCGGTGTACAACAGCAAATAACAAGACAATAAAACAAATCGAATAGCCCCAATTAAAACAATACAAAACCTTAAAACAATTAAAACTATAGCAGCAGTAACCTACAAAAATGAATAATAATAAAAGGCGTCTGGGATCAAACTCCAGTGGACAAACCCTGGGCGGGAGGGGGTAGGCAGATGGTCAGATATATAGCCAGTGCACGGGCAACAAAAGAGGGGCGGGCTCAGCAGCCGGCCCCCCCAAAAGCCCGGTGGAACATGATTCCCCACCCCCCTTAAAGCAAATGCAGTTTTTCCAGTATTAATTTTTGTATCTCATTCTTAATGACATACCAGCAGGCAAAAAATGCTCGAAATACCAAAAAGAAAAAAAGAGAGACATCAGTGGTAACAAACATGAAGCAAACTGATGATAATAACAGTGTGTGGTGGTTATTAGTAGAACTGTAGTGGTTAACATAGTGGACTCTAATGTGGAGAATGGGGTTTGATTCCCCACTCCTCCACAGGAGCAGCAAACTGTTATCTGGTGAACTGGATTTGTTTCCCTGCTCTTACACATCCCTAGTTCTCTCACAACTCTCTCAGCCCCACCTGCCTCACAAGGTGTCTGTTGTGGGGAGAGGAAGGGAAAGAAGCTTGTAAGCCACCTTGAATCTCCTTACTGGAGAGAAAGGTGGGGTATAAATCCAGACTCCTCCTCCCTCCTCCTCCTCCTCCTCCTCCTCCTCCTCCTCCTCCTCCTCCTCCTCCTCCTTCTTCTTCTTCTTCTTCTTCTTCTTCTTCTTCTTCTTCTTCTTCTTCTTCTCCTCCTCCTTCTCCTTCTCCTTCTCCTCCTTCTTCTCCTTCTCCTTCTCCTCAATTAAGGTTTATACCCTACTCATGCCCTGGAAATCTTGTTGGTCTTTAAGGTACTACTGGGTTCAAATCATGCTATTCCAATTTATTATGCTATCATGCTATTCCAGAGCCCCTTGGGGATGAGGCGGTCTATAAATTGAAAACATAAATAAATAAATAAATTATAAAGGACCTTAACCTTGAGTCTGTGGGCCCTGTACGGGATCCACCAGAAAGCCCTTTGAACAAACATTACAGGAGCTTCATCCAAACAGAGTGCCCCTGTGATTAAAAACAGGAACTGAGATTTTTCTCAAGGAATTCCAAGCAATCAAGATTTCTGTGCCGCTTCGCTGAAATGCACCTAGTCAGCAAGTCAGCTAATAGGCCTTGCTGGTGGGGTTCAGGTTAAAGAAAAGTTCCTGCTGAGACAAAGAAGAATAATGAAATATATTAGCTAATATCTAGAAATTCGGTATCAAAGGGTAAGGCATGTCTCTGCCTCTGGCACCATTAGTGTCTCTCAGAGCAGATATGGCAAGACACCGTAATGGGGCTAGGCTAATTTGAATCAACTTCACAGCACGTAGAAGCTGCATTAGGTGGAAGAGGAAAACTGATGTTCTTGCCCTAGCCGTACATGGATCTTTAAAGGAAACATTACGTTACATTTAGATCCTGTCTTTTTAAAAAACAATTTTTGTTTGCATCATGGAACTCAAGGAACCTTGTCTAGGACTTCAGTTGCCAACCTCCAGCTGATGGCTGGAGAGCTCCTGCTATTATAGCTGTTCTCCAGGTAACAGAGATTAGGTCAGCTGGAGAAAATGGCAGCTTTGGAAGGTGAACACAGGGACATTATATCCCATTGAAGTCTCTCCACTACCCAAACCCGGCCCTTCCCAAACTCTACCCCCCAAAATCCCTGGTGTTTCTCAACCTGGAGTTCGCAGTCCTTCATAGGACTCCCTGGAGGGGTTTCACCCAGGCACGGACTAAGGCTAGGCATGCTTAGAAGAAGAAGAAAAGTTGGATTTATATCCCCCCCTTTCTGTCCTGAAGAAGACTCAAAGGGGCTTACAAACTCCTTTTCCTTCTCCACTCACAACAAACACCCTGTGAGGTAGGTGGGGCTGAGAGAGCACTGAAGAACTGTGTGGGCCTAGCTCCAGGGAACCTAGGAGCCCAGATACCTCCCATCAAGCCCCTCATCTGCATGGCCACTGGCCATGCTGGCAGGGCCGATGGGAATTGTAGTTCCTGAACATCTGAGAGCCGCAGGTTCCCCTGTCTAGCCCGGTGAGACATGGCTCTCAGATGTTCAGGAACTACAATTCCCATCAGCCCTATCTGCATAGCCAGTGGCCATGCTGGCAGAAACTGATGGAGGATGACATGAAGGTCCTAGGCCTGTAAGGGGTAGGAACCTGTGGCTCTCCAGATGTTCAGGAACTACAATTCCCATCAGCCCCTATCTGCATGGCCAATTGGCCATGCTGGCAGAAACTGATAGGGTGTAGTTCCTGAGCATCTGAAGAGCAAATTCCTGAGGTCACCCAGGATCCTGTGGCATGTGTTGGAGTTCACAAGCTAATCTAGTTCACCAAATGTGCCTTCACAGCTGAAGTGACACAACGGGGAATCAAACCCGGTGCACCTGCTCTTAACCCCTACACCATGCTGGCTCTTAGGACTCAGTTTTATGCAAGGGCTTAGAATAATAGAATCATGGAAGGGTCAGACAGGCCATCTAGTCCAACCCCCCGCTCAAGAGCCAGCATGGTGTAGTGGTTAAGAGCAGGTGGATTCTAATCTGGAGAACCGGGTTTGATTCCCCACTCCTCCACCTGAGTGGCAGAGGCTTATCTGGTGAACCAGATGTGTTTCTGCACTCCTACATTCTCCTGCTTGGTGACTTTGGGCTAGTCCCAGTTCTTCGGAACTCTCTCAGCCCCACCTACGTCACAAGGTGTCTGTTGTGGGGAGAGGAAGGGAAAGGAGCTTGTAAGCCACCTGGAGTCTCCTTGCAGAAGAGGACGGTGGGGTAGAAATCCAAACTCTTTTTCATCTTCAAGGTGGGATCAGCTTAGACAAGTGTTCGTTCAGCCATTGCTTGAAGATTGCCAGTGATGGGGGGAGTTCCCTACCTCTCTAGGCAGCTGATTCCACTGCTGAATCATTCTTACTGTTAAAAAAGCCTTCCTGATGTCCAGCTGGTACGTTTCTGCCTTTGATTTAAGCCCATTATTGCCAGTCTTGTCCTCTGCTGCCAAGAGGAACAGCTGCCTGCCCTCCTCTCCGTGACAGCCCTTCACATACTTAAAGAGACCAATCACGTCCCCCCTCGCGCTCCTCTTCTCCAGACTAAACAGTCCCGTAGAGCTTGGTCTCTGGACCCCGATCGTCCTCGTTTCTCTCCTCGCCACCCACTCCATTTTGTCCACACCCTGTTTGAACGGAGGCCTCCGGAACTGCCCACAGCATCCCAGGTGTGGCCTGACCAAAGTTCCGTTGTGCAAATGCAGCTTCAGCAATTGCTTCATCAAAGAGAAAACTTTAACCCCCCCCCCCGCCCCGCCCCAAAAGGTATTCTTGAGCTGCTGGAGGAATTAAAATGGGCATTCTTGTGTTTTTGCATCGGGAATAAAAGCAGCTGTGTAGTGACTTTGTTCAGCAGCTTAGTTGAAGGAAATGAAAGGGTTAACATTTACCTCCCTTCCTACACCTTATAAGGCAATCCCTGCAGCTGCACTTGCAAAATAGAAGAAGATGATTTTGGATTTATACCCGGCCTTTCTCTCCTGTAAGGAGACTCAAGGTGGCTTACAAGCTCCTTTCCCTTCCTCTCCCCACAACAGACACCTGGTGAGATAGGTGGAGCTGAGAGTGTTCCGAAGAACTGGGACTAGCCCAAAGTCACCAAGCAGGAGAATGTAGGAGTGCAGAAACACATCTGGTTCACCAGATAAGCCTCAGCCACTCAGGTGGAGGAGTGGGAAATCAAACCCAGTTCTCCAGATTAGAATCCACCTGCTCTTAACCACCACGCTGGACTATTTAAAATGGGGATAGTAGTTTCAGCAAAGGAGGTTGTGTCATGTGCCCCCTACCCACACCTTGGGAACTGTTAAGTTTTCACAGAAGAATGATCAAGGACTGGTTTATCTGATGTCTGAAGGTGTGACCCATCTGAGAATGGATCCCTTTTACGAGCATCTTTCCATGGGAGTCTCTAGAAACTGAGGTCATGCTTGCTGCTTGCCCAGGGGCCAGAATGACACTGCTCAAAAAACGAAAACACCCCATGTTTGCATCGTTACACATTTGATTTGGGACAATGCAATCTGCTACATGCAGATGTTGTCCTGGTGCCGTCTGCTCTCCCTGCTGTGTCCCTATTCTGGCTTGGATCTGGCATTTCTGTGCATGGAACATGACTTTCATGACTCCCCTCTCTTACTGGAGCCTGAAATATTCCCTCCCCTCAGTTCTGCCCTTGTGGGAAAATCACATTCTGGAATCCATGCCCTACGAGGAGAGACTGAGGGAGCTGGGCATGTTTAGTTCGGCGAAGAGAAGGTTAAGAGGTGACATAGTAGCCATGTTTAGATATTCGAAGGGATTTATTTATTTATTTATTTATTTATTTATTTATTTATTTATTTATTTATTTATAATTAGTTTTATATACCGCCCCTCCCCCGAAGGGCTCTGGGCGGTGAACAACACAATAAAACAATAGTTACAATAAAAACCCCATTAAAACAACATGTTGTCATGTTGGTGAGGGAGCAAGCTTGTTTGCTGCGGCTCCAGAGTCTAGGACCAGGAGTAATGGGTTCAAGGTGCAGGAAAAGAGATTCCACCTAAACATCAGGAAAAACTTCCTGACAGTAAGGGCTGTTTGACAGTACCTCGGAGTGTGGTGGAGTCTTCTTCTTTGGAGGTTTTTAAAGAGAGGCTGGATGGCCATCTGTCAGGAGTGCTTTGATTGTGTGTTCCTGCATGGCAGGGGGTTGGATTTGATGGCTCTTGGGGTCTCTTCCAACACTATGATTCTACACCAGTGGAAATCTTTCCACCCAAAGAAAAACGCTTGATGGATTCTTTCACCCATGGAGAAGTTCCTCTTTGCGCTGTGAAATTCACCACCTGCATTTAGAAAACTAGCAACACTGAAGATTTTGTTTTGAAAGTTTCTCTTGGCGGAGTGTCGAGCTCCTCTGGAAAATGTGGTTAGGGGGCCACACTTGTAAACATAGAGGCCTCTGTGCCATCTTCCTGGTAAGGAGGAAGACTGTCCTAAAAACCTCTTTCACCCGGGCACCCTGCCAGTGGGAAAAAACCCCTCCCAAACAAACAACCCCTCACTCTATTTGATCTTTTCTCACCTGCAGGCCAAGCAGAAGTTTATTTATTTACAGTCGCTCTGGTGGAAAGTAAGTGACGTTACTCCAAATCCTAGCCGGTGGCTTAAGCGGTCAGGTAGAGGCTATGGCGAGTAGAATAGCAATAACTGATCAAAAAAAAGAAACTGGTTATGGGCTGGATTTCACCTGTTCCCATCAGAGCCCAGCTTTTAACACAAGGTAGCTGGAGGTGATTCACAGACAGGAATGGAATGCAGCGCCACCTTTGCAATTGCCAGTTCTGATACTGATGCTTTGTTTTTCTGTAGGAATGGTTGCTGATAGGTCAATGGTCTGTCTCACTACAGGGTAGCTTCAAGTGTTTATGGGAGTAGTACATCCCCCCCCCCCCTTTGTTTGCTTTCTAGTCAGATTGGGGAAATCCCAGCTTCTATTGGTGGTGCACACTGTACACTCGCTAGTATACTTGCTAGGTCTCGGCCGTGCACTTTGATACTACTCCTGCAGAACCACGCAGGTGATGTTGAAGAATGTATGCAATTCATTCTTTGCGGACTTCCCCCAGCTTTTCTTGCGTTCATGCATTTTAAAGGAGTCCGTTGCAAATCTGAAGAGCGATTCAGCTGGGCTAATTGGAAAAGATTTATTGCGTGGCTGCGAAGGACGTGGCATTGTTTCATGAAAGCGTGTGCATAAAATAGTGCGGCGGGCTGCGGTAGCATTCAGCGCGGGCTTTTAGTTTCCCTTCTTTCCATTTATGTGTAATATTGATTTTATTTCACTGTCCAGGGTGGTAATGGATTTATAATTAGAATACAGTCTCAGTAATCAATGATGAGATTATTAGGCATATAAATAGAACTTCTGAGCCTGCGATGAGGTAATTTCCTGCTGTAGCGGAGGATCAATCATGGAGGTTTCACTGTGAATTTTTAAATAGCGCTGGTAAGATTTAGGATTGAGATGCCGCTAAAGAAGTAAATTCAGGCCTGCTTCTTCGTTTTCCTACTAAGTGAAAGGACGGTTGTCTGTCAGGCAGGGGCGTACTGCCCAGGGGGACATATGGGGTCAAATGTCCTCGGGCTGCAGCCATTTAGTCACATGGGGGGCGGAAAACCCCTCCCCTTTCTTGATGACCTAGTGCAGTGATGGCGAACCTTTTTGAGACCGAGTGCCCAAACTGCAACCCAAAACCAACCTATTTATCGCAAAGTGCCAACACGGCAATTTAACCTGAATACTGAGGTTTTAGTTTAGGAATAATGATTGGCTCTGAGGCGTGTGTTACTCGGGAGTAAGCTTGGTGGTAGTCGGTGGCTTTGCTTTGAAGCAACCATACAACTCTTTGAACGGGTGACTCACGATCCTAGGAGGGTTTACTCAGAAGCAAGCCACATTGCCAGCAACTGAGCTTACTCCCAGGTAAAGGATCACGCTTTAGTTCTTTGCTTGAAAATCAGTGGGGTTTAACAGTGCTTAACAGGGTTACCTATACGGCTTCCCCAAAACTAGGTCTTAGGTTTAATGCTAATAATCGAGCCCAGTGGCCCAGGCCAGCCTAGATGTGTGTGTGTGTGTGTGGGGGCAATTGTGCATGCCCACAGAGAGGGCTCTGAGTGCCACCTCTGGCACCTGTGCCATAGGTTCGCCATCACTGACCTAGTGCAAAAAACCCATGTTTGGTCATGGTGGGGGAGGGTGGCTGCCCATACAAGGTGGAGGTGGGTGAGTGGGTGGGTGGGGGGGAAACACAGATTTTGCACCGGGCTACATTTTTCCTAGATGCGCCTCTGCTAGGGCTACATTTTCCCTAGATACGCCTCTGCTGTCAGGTCAGTTTGGTGTAGCGAATTAAGTGTCTCTTCAGCATCTACAGATGCATCCACAAACACACCTCTAGAAGGTGTCTCACAATTGCGGTACCGGTGTCACAGGTATTCTGGATATGGGAGGTATTAGAAGGGTGAGGGACAGTTCCCTGTCTGGGGGAATACAAGTCCTTCATTGAGCACCCATGAAGCTGCCTTATTCTGAATTGGACCCTTGATCCATCAAAGTCAGTATTGTCTACTATACTGGCAGGGGGTTTCCATTGCCTGAGGTAGTGGCCTTTCATTTCACCTACCCCCTGATAATTATAGTTCCAGATGCCTGGGATTGAACCCAAGACCTCCTGCATGCCAAGCATATGCCCCAGCACTGAGCCACAGCAATTGCCTCTGAACCACATCCTTCTCATTACTTCAGACTCTTCCTGATAACCCCCTCGACTTCCCATCTTGACGGTCTCTCCCTCCCTTCCCTCCTTGTCTGCTGATGGTGGACCGGTTGTTGTGGCCAAGTTTGTTTCAAGCAAACATACACCCCCCTAATGAAGATAAATGAAGCTGAGTTGTGAGCTCAGGCACCCCTTAAGCTGCAGCTGACGCTTGGCCGTAGAGCTCGACTCTTCCTCCAATCCCATCATGTAATCCTCTCATCGCCTTTAGTACAACTTGAAGAGGGCTGGAGCAAAGGCATGCTAATGGGCAAAGAGAGAAAGGGGGCTGGGCCGAGACAGGGGAAAGAAGGATTATGGGAACATACCACAGAGTGCGAATAGGACAGTGGGGGGGAAGGAGTTTGGAAAGGGATAAGGAAGGAATGGGGAAGAGGGGTCCAGAAAGTGGGGCTCCTGGAAGCACATCAGTGACACTGTGTTGGGGTTGACCAGGGGCGTACTGCGCAGGGGGACATATGGGGACAAATGTCCCTGGGCTGCGGCCATTTAGTCTCAGGGGGGTGGAAAATTGCCCCCACACCGCTCCTCCTTCCCCTTGGTCCATACACTGACTTCAAGACCTGGTGCAAAAAAAGTTGTTTGGTCGTGGTGGGTGAGGGCCCATTGGGTGCGGGGGGGGGGGGGAACACTCAGATTTTGCACTGGGCTCCATTTTCCCTAGTTATGCCTCTGGGGTTGACCTTGCATAATCCCAAAGCATAGGCTCCATTTTAGTTTGCTGATTATCTAGCCCAATTGAAGGGTGCATTTGAGAGCCACTCTTGAGGACCGTCCCAAGCTCTGCCCCTCGACACAGAGAGCTTCCAAGGCCTGTGCATTGACTCTGAACCTTTCATTCCTGCTTGCGTCTTATAGTTTCTGGGCATGCCCCTTGGCATTACTGCAGTGAATTTATTGGGGAATATGGAATCCTGGGTAGTTGACAGCTTATGAGGGCTCAGACCTTTCACTCTGCTAGTGTGCACTTCTGAGGCCTTTGTCTGGATCACTCATAGGTCGATTCCGCACACGAGTAAAATAGGTTCGACCCAGTTCCCAGTTGACCTAGGTCAAAGCCATTGTTGTTCCCCACTGCAATCAGCTTGATCCCAGCTCGGAGGACGGAATCATCCTGTGCCTCTTCGCCGCTCCGTTCTGATTGGCTACTGTTCTACGGCCGTGTTCCGTCTATCCCCACACACGTTATAAAAAAAAACTACCACAGGAATGGAGGGACGAAGGTGGCGTTTTTTGATTGGCCAGCTGTACGCATGGCTGAAACACTCAGCTGTGATTGGCTGAATGGGGGACTCCTGGCACCAGAGATTCCGCACTTTACTGGAATCGAGCTGAGTTCGAGCGTGGTTCCCTGAAAAAGTAGTCGTTTCCAACTGGAGTCGGAAATTGGACCGTTACACGGGGTGAAGCTGGTACAAAACCACGTCGATCCCAGTGGTTGCGCGGAGCACTTAGGTCGAACGCAGCTTGAACTTAGGCCGATAACGCAAGTGCGGAATCGACCATAGAATCATAGAGTTGGAAGAGCCCACAATGGCCTTCCAATCCAACCCCCTGCCATGTAGAAACACACAATCAATGCACTCCTGACAGATGGCCATTGAGCCTCTGTTTATAAACCTCCAAAGAAGGAGACTCCACCACACTTCTGAGAGTCTTCTTCCAGCTGGAAGCATATCCGTGTTCTTCAAACAACGCTACTTGACCATCTTAAAGATGCAAGTTCTTTGAGTTCTTTCTCCCTCAGTTTCCCTTTTAAGAAAGATGTGTACTGAATCTTTTGAATCTGGGCTTTTGCATGGCCTTTGTGAGGCAGATGCTCATGGACACTTTCAGACACGCCTGTTGATGATACATATGTGTCCCCTTTTGACTCTGAGCCAGAGTCCACACCTAGAAAGACAACTTAACCAAGGACCAGGAGTAATGGGTTCAAGGTGAAGGAAAAGTGATTCCACCTAAATATCAGGGAAAACTTCCTGACAGCAAGGGCAGTTTGACAGTGGAACGCACTACCTCGGAGTGTGGTGGAGTCTCCTTCTTTGGAGGTTTTCAACGAGAGGTTGGATAGCCATCTGTCAGGAGTGCTCTGATTATGTGTCCTTGCATTGCAGGGGTTGGACTTGATGGCCCTTGGGGTCTCTTCCAACTCTATGATTCTAAGTGTTGACATTGTGTAGGGCTGTGCTGATCTGCAGAGAGGTCTGTAGTTCATTAGGGAAAGCTTATACAAATACCCCTTTCTTGCAGCCTTGTAAATCCTTCTCGCTCCCCCCTCCCCCTTACACCAACCTTTGTCAGTGGAGTAAGACAACAGAACCAGTAGCTGGATATTTTGTTCCGGCTTGGGTAAATGGTTCTTTTCGATTGCAGTGGTTGTTCTGAGCGCATTGTGAGCATTGGACAAAAGAGCCCCGTTTCAGCTCGATAAAGCACCGCGCATCTCTAATGTGAAGTCAGTAAATAGAGGTCAGACAAGGTTTCGTTCCCATTTTCCCCCCTTCTTGCTGGTGATGAATCCTTAGCAATAGAACAGATTACTTTACTCGTGCTTCATGGCTTTGTGTCCTCATCACTTGCCAAGCTGTGATGCTAAGAGAAGACTGCTCTCAGCGTGGGCCATTATGTTGTGGCGGATTGTCAGGCTTGGGCCCTGCGAAGTTGGAGATGCGTATAAAGTGCCGTCAAGTCGCAGCTGACTTACGGTGACCCCTCACTGGATTTTCAAGGCAAGGGAGGAACTGAAATGGTTTACCATTGGCTAGCTCTTCATAGTAATCTTGGTGGTCTTGCATCCATATGCTAACCAGGGCTGACCCTTCCTAGCTTCTGAGAGCTGAGATCTATCAAGCCTGGGCCATCCAGGTCAAGGCAAGTCATAAGAACATAAGAAAGAGCCTGCGGGATCAGACCAGAGTCCACCTAGTCCAGCACTCTGCTACTCGCAGTGGCCCACCAGGTGCCTTTGGGAGCTCACATGCAGGATGTGAAAGCAATGGCCTTCTGCTGCTGCTGCTGCTCCCGAGCACCTGGTCTGCTAAGGCTTTTGCAATCTGAGATCAAAGAGGATCAAGATTGGTAGCCATAGATCGGCTTCTCCTCCATAAATCTGTCCAAGCCCCTTTTAAAGCTATCCAGGTTAGCGGCCGTCACCACCTCCTGTGGCTGCATAAGTCATGAACACAAGTGGTCTGTCATTGCCTGTCTTTGCATAGCAGTCCTGGACCCCTCATTAGATTTTCAGGGCAAGGGAGGAACAGAAATGGTTCACCATTTGCTGGTTCTTCATAGTAGCCCTGGACTTTCTTCATGATCTCCCATCCAAATACTAACCAGGGCCAATCTTGCTTAGCTTGTGATATCTGACAGGGCCAAGGTGGCTTCCAAGCTCCTTTCCCTTCCTTTCAGTACAACACACACCTTGTGAGGTTGGTGGGACTGAGAGAGTTCCGAAGAACGGTGACTAGCCCAAGGTCACCCAGCAGGAATGTAGGAGTGTGGAAACCAGGTTCACCAGATGAGCCTCAGCCACTCAGGTAGAGGGATGGAGAATCAAACCCGGTTCTCCAGATTAGAATCCACCTGCTCTTAACCACTACACCATGCTGGCTCATAACCACTGCCCCATGCAGGTCTGAGCTCTCCCACCTTGTCTTTTCAGTATGAATTAACTTCCCTACTTTGGGCATAATCATACTTTAGCATTACATTTGCCTATATCCATTGCCCTAATTTGGATAGCCCAGTTTAGCCCGATCTCGTCAGATCTCAGATGCTAACCAGGGTTTACCCTGGCAAGTATTTGGATGGAAGACCTTCAAGGAATACCCACTGCAGCTGGGGAGAATCAACAACATTTATTCCTCTACTTGCGCCTGCAGAAATTCTAGGGTGGACTCCAAGCCCGTGCCTTTCCTGCCTCTTTTGCAGGTGTCCTTTGAGTTTGTATGTCTTTGAGTTACTTGTATGTGTTCAAAAAGGATGAACTATTTATCGTAGTGCATACACCACCTATGGACAAGGGATAGGGATCCAGCCATCTTTTTCACTCAGCCTCACCTAATTTCTCTGCTTGTCGCAGCCCCCTTCCCGCATGGCTTTGTCCCCCCCAAACTCCTCAGCATAGTTGTTTTGGTGGTCAAAGGAGACACCCGCATCCCTTTTTCACCAGTAGAAAAGCAGGTTTAATCTGTACTCTGTTCCACAGAAAGACGATAGTTCGGACCGTTGAAGTACAGCGGTTGACAAGATTGTACGCCTCCACATTAGAATATAGTCCTGAACATCTATGAGAATTGTTGTTGTTTTGTACGTGCTGCCTTTGTCGAAACCATTATTTTGTGCACTATTGAACATGCTACTTTTTTGCTTTCAGACTGTCAAACGGATGGGGGTAGGCGCAGGAACCCAGGCGGAGCAATCTACAGCAATGAATGTCCGGCATGCTTTGTTCCCGGTAAGTGAGCAGATGGAATATGCTTAGGCCCCGTAATTCTCATCCATATTTCGGGTGTGGAACGAGAGGGTAAAACCCGAGGGGCCCCTCGCCTCCGCGACATGCAGAATAATGCACTTTCAATCCACTTTCACAATGGTTTGCAAGTGGATTTTGCTATTCCACACAGTAAAATCCAGCTGCAAAGTGCATTGAAAGTGGATTGAAAGTGCATTATTCTGATTGTGCAGAAGGGTCCCCAGTGAGGTTCTCTTCCCTGTGTGATCAGCTTGAGAAGGGCACCACGCCTAAGATGCAGACCTGAGGTAAAGTGGTAGCCTGTAGACTGCACCTGTAAATTAAGAGTTAAACTAGTTAAGAAGACCCTAGTGCAGGGGTCTGCAACCCAAGGCTCCGGAGCCGCATGCAGCTCTTTCAGCCTTATACTGTGGCTCTGCGTGGCCTGGAGGTCGGAAGGTAGCGTGGGCGTGTCCCTCCAGCCCTTCAGAGCAGTGCTGGAAGGAAAGGTGAGTGGAGGGGCTGAACTGGACCTGCCTCTCTGGCTCTGTAGATCTTTGGAGCCGTAGAAAATGGGTCCAAATGGCTCTTTGGGTGGTAAAGGTTTCTGACCGCTGCCCTAGCGGATCACTGAGTGGATCTTCTCAGCATTTAAAAAAAAGAGAAATAGTATGCTGGTGCCAAAGGGCAAATCCTTCTCTCCTACTCTCGCTCTGGCCTTCCCCCGCCATCCGTTCTTGGTTTCTTTCTACTTATCTTTCCTTTCCCTTCTTTAGCGGCTAATTGGCTCTTCTCTTCCTGCTCTCAAGCCCTTTGGCCAATTAGCTGCTAAAAGGGGAAAGAAGATAAGCAGAGGTAAACAACCTTCCCTAACCTGGATGGCCCAGGCTACCCCGTCTCACCAGATCTTGGAAGCTATGCAAGGTCAGCCCAGGGAGGTAATTGAATGGGAGACCACCAAGAAAGTCCAGGGTTGCTATGGAGTGACAGGTAATGGCAACCTTGAAAACTTTATGGGGTCAACGGCTGCGACTGGACAGCTCTTTCCACCACCAGTGAACAGTGGAGAAAAGTGATCAATGGTCGAATCCCCACTTGAAATTTGAACGCAGATCCAAACCTGTTAGTTGTGAAACTGTGTCCTCTTCATTGGAGTTTCTCCTTCCCCACCGCAGCGAGCACACAGCACACACACCCAGTTGCAGAACTCTTAGCAATCCCCACTACAATCCCCAGGTGAGCTTGCTTTGCCGGTCTCCCCTGATTGGCTGGTGTGCCTTGATGGGGTGGAACCTTCTCCCACTGCGGAAATGTACATTGTAGGGGCATGATCAAAAAACCAGCGTGTAAAAGTTTAATGTTCAACTGTTCAACTGTGCAAACAGTTAATCGTTACCTGTGTAAACTATTAACGATTCAAAGTTACACGTTTGACTGTTTAACGTTTGCGTCCCTTTCTGCTGGCTGATCGCAAAAGCGGAAACAAAACCAAGGAAAGGCTGCGTGCACATCGCAGCGCTGATTGGTTGCCCGAATTCCGCATCACACTCCAGGGCAGGAAACGAGTCAGGGTTTCAACCCTCATCCCTCCCCTCGGATCAGCTCTGAACCGTGTTAATGGGGTCCATGCCACTTGCAACCAGGTCCTGCCGGAACACGGATTAATGGGGAGAACGAGCGCCAGAAACGGAATCTGCCACGCAAGCAATGTGGATGTCGTCCCTCAAACCTGGTTAGTTTGTGTTCTGAAACCTGGCTAAGAAGATAGTGGGGATTCGACCAGTGATGGTTCCTTCCTTCCTGCAGTGCCTGCGATCTTACCCAGATTTCTCTGCCTGTCCTTGAAAGAGTTTCATAATTCTCAGCTATCAGATCCTAGTCCAACACCGTAAATTGCCCAGTTGATGGGCAGTGTGAATTGAACTAGGCTCCTCATGAAAGACTTGTGCCACAGGTAGCGTGGAGTGACATGTTTTGCCCCCAGTAGTGATAACAATAATGAAAGTGCAGCATAAAAGTGATTTTTAAAAACAGAGAACTCCAGTTTGAGGTTTGGAGGAATGACTTTCGTGGGATAGTTCTGTGACTTTGATCACCCCAGATGCATAAAAGTCTGAGAGGCGCATGTTTAGGCGCAGGGAGCTCGGCGCTGTTCTTGTTACTGAGCCGCAGCTGCAGTTACTAAAGCAACTGCGGAAGTGTATTTTAGTCATAAAGTGCCTCTTACACTATGTTATAACGAGCCCTGGTGGAAACGTTGTCAAGGAGCAGTAAAAAGTTTATGCCGAGATTCTTTCCCCCACAAAATGGTTTAGGCGGCGCGTTTGCCATACTTTTTTATGATGATCTTGTTGGTTTGTCAGGGAAGTCTGTTCCGCAGCCAAGTGTGAATGTGTGTCTTGCTGATGTTCGCAGCCACGGAGGTTTTTACGGCCTTCGAATTACCTGCACGGTCTGATTTACGTCACGTTTGTTCCAGTTAATGGTGGTAGGTCATGGAGTCTTGAGGTGAAAAGCTCTGAGGCAAGGCTATTTGTTATGATTTCATGGGCAAGCAGTTACTTCTCCGAGGATGCAAATTTGCTAAATCAAGATTCTACCTACGTAGATAAATACCATTCCGTTAGCTGTGACCGTGGTGGAATATGTTAGGTTAGCTCATAAAGATTCTTCAAACCTGTGTGTCAGCGTGCCAGTCAGTTAGAACGTTCGCCAATAAAACATCCATCTTGCTTCTGTTTGTACGACTTTCTCGTGGCTTGCAAAAATTGCGTCAGAGATTTGTTGTTCCCGTCGGTATTTTTCAAAAATTTCCAGGGGTGTCTTGACATAGCTCCCAGAAGTTTCAGTGAAAAACAGTACGAGGGGAGGTCTAGACTAGGTCTACGGAGACCTGAGTTTAAATCGCTGCTCACCTGTGAAATTCACTGCATGACGCTGGGCCGTTTCTTGTTTTTCAACCTAATCTGCCCCACAAGTAGTGAGAACCAAAGGTGGATAGAAGCCCATCCTACCTTTCTTCCTAGGGGTTAGTAGTTAGGCAGAGTTCTTATAATTTCCAGATGTTATGGGATCTCGAGCAATCCCCATCAGCCCCTGCCAGCATGGCCAATTTGCCATGCTGGCAGGGGCTGATGGGGATTGTAGTCCATAACATCTGGAGTGCCAAAGGTTCGCCACCATGGTCCTAGGCTACCTGTGCTGAGTTATCTGTGAACCATGTTGGTGCTGGACAGGGTTGTCCATGCCTGATGGTTCAGGAACCACTACTGAAACTTTTTTGTTCTCTGCACTTCCCTTTGAGGTGCATAATGTTTTATGACCGTGGTGGCAAACCTTTGGCACTCCAGATGTTATGGACTACAATTACCATTGGCCGTGCTGGCAGAGGCTGATGGGAATTGTAGTCCATAACATCTGGAGTGCCAAAGGTTCGCCACCACTGTTCTATGATGTTTGTACTTCTCTTGGAGAGACTCTTTGGCTCATGGGCTCTTGGGGAGACTCTTTGGCCCATAGGCATGCCTCTGTGTCTTTTTCATGCGTTGCTGAAAGTACGGTTGCCCCCTAGAATTGCCACTTATTTCCAGCATAGCGTAGTGGTTAAGAGCAGCAGACTCTAATATCTAATTCTAATCTGGAGAACCGGGTTTGATTCCCCACTCCTCCACCTGAGTGGCAGAGGCTTACCTGGTGAACCAGATATGTTTCCGCACTCTTACATTTCTTCTGGGTGACCTTGGGCCAGTCACAGTTCTTCAGGGCTCTCTCAGCCCCACCTACCTCCCAAGGTGTCTGTTGTGAGAAGAGGAAGGGAAAGGAGCTTGTAAGTCACATTATAGAAGAGAAAGGTGGGGTATAAATCCAAACTCCTCTTCTTCTTAATATGGAGAACTGGGTAAGATTCCCCACGCTATCACATGAAACTTTCTGGCTATTCCCAGTTCTTTCAGGGCTCCCTCAGCTCCACCTGTCTCTCGAGGCATCTGTTGTAGGCAGGGGAAGGGAAGTTGATTGTAAATCACTTAAAAGTAGGGAAAAACCAGGTATAAAAACCAACTCTTCATGTTCTTCTTCTTTCTCACATTGAACGACTTCCGATCTGCTTCTATCATGTTATAACAGTCCATGTTTCCATATCCCTGTCACGCCGGGATGGTATGTGGGGTAGATGGACCTCATCAATGACATCACTACTGGGGTTGTCATAAATTTCCACTGTCAAATTAGACCTATGTTTCCTTATCTCACAGTTAACGTCTAAGATTAATTAATTTGTGATTATTACAACGAAATCTGAAAGGGAGAAAAGGAAAATAGAAGAAAAAGGTAAGTATAAGAGAAATTAAAGAAGGAAAAAAGAAAATTTGATTCCGAATACTCATATTATATACATGCAATTATAGTTCTAAGATATTATAGTTCTCTATCTTAAATTTAAATTAACTTCTAACTTAATTCATTGTGACTTCACCTTCACGTACAGATCTTCGATCGATAATCTTCATCAAATTATATTCAACATTATTAAGCTGACTATTTGATACTAAATGTTGTAATAAATTAAGTTCCCTATCTTCTATTGTACATATATCGACTTACTTCGACTTCTAACTATCTTACTTTATGTTATGTTTCCTCTATAATCTAAACTTATTATTTTTTAATATATAATTCAACATTCGGTAACATAAAAATCTTGCACAACACTCAATTTAATATTGAACCGGAAGAATATTGATGTCATTTTCTTCTGATATATGTTTTATCCAAAGCTGCCAGTCCTTTCTGTATGTCTCTGCTGGCAAAAGTCTAATTTGGTGAGCTTTTGTCCATAACAAATAGATACCCTGTTTCCCCGAAAATAAGACAGTGTCTTATATTAATTTTTGCTCCCAAAGATGCACTATGTCTTATTTTCAGGGGATGTCTTATTTTTCCGTTCCACAGCTGCATGCTCTGGTCGACGGGCCTGCTTCCAAACAAAAACTTTGCTATGTCTTACTTTCGGGGGATGCTTTATATTTAGCACTTCCGCAAAACCTCTACTACGTCTTATTCTCAGGGGATGTCTTTATTTTCGGGGAAACAGGGTACTGGTACTGCACTTTCGTCTTCCACTCTTCCATTGTCGGGAGGTCTTCTGCTTTCCAATATTTAGCATATACTAAACGTGCTGCTATAATCAAATGAAACATTAAATGCATATTTGATTTCCCCAAGCCGTTTCCTACCATTGTAGGACTTAACATTGGCCATGCCAGCAGAGGCTGATGGGAATTGCAGTCCACGAACATCTGAAGAGTCAGAGTGGAACACTCCCGCCTTAAAGCAACTCAGCATGTCTCTGCTCTCGATACATCTCTGTGACTGCCCAGTTATTTAGGAGCAAATCAAATATGAAAGTGACAGTCCCTACGTGTTCATTGTGCATATGTTTGTGCGTTAACAATTAAATCATTCCACAAAACTTCTTTGGAATGATAGAAGCTTAAAAAACATCAGGACAACGGTGCCTAACCTTTTTGAACCTGCAGGCATCTTTGGAATTGTGGGGGAAGATGCTGAGTGAACCCCAGAAATGACTGCCAGAGGTGGTAGAGCCAAATACAGAGCTTACCTCCTCATTTTGCAAAAGCTTCACTAGAAAGGAATAAAAAGGATTGAAGGAAAGCCTGAGTTTTCCATATCCTAGTAGTCCAACACCTTAACAAATATACCACACGGGCTTTCTTGCTTACTCTTATTACAAACTTGTTAAATAGGTCAGTGTTGTTTTCATATTGGAACTAGACGAGCATCAAAGCTGAGTGTGGTTTGGTTGGACCACCCAGTGCATTCATGTCTGTGATGAGGTTTCAGCCAAGTTTTTGTGGCTCATTTGTGGCTCATTTGAGGCTCATTTGAGTCAGCGTGGAATAGTGGTTAAGAGCAGATGGATTCTAATCTGGAGAACCGGGTTTGATTCCCCACTCCTCCATCTGAGTGGCAGAGGCTTATCTGGTGAACCTGATGTGTTTCTGTACGCCTACATTCCTGCTGGTTGATCTTGGGCTAGTCACAGTTCTCTCAGAACTCTCTGAGCCCCACCTACCTCACAAGGTGTCTGTTGTGGGGAGAGGAAGGGAAAGGAGCTTGGAAGCCATCTTGGGTCCCTTACAGGAGAGAAAGGTTGAGTATAAATCCAAACTCCTCCTTTTCTTCTTCTTCTTCTTCTTCTTCTTCTTCTTCTTCTTCTTCTTCTTCTTCTTCTTCTTCTTCTTCTTCTTCTTCTTCTTCTTCTTCTTCTTCTTCTTCTTCTTCTTCTTCTTCTTCTTCTTCTTCTTCTTCTTCTTCTTCTTCTTCTTCTTCTTCTTCTTCTTCTTCTTCTTCTTCTTCTTCTTCTCCTTCTCCTTCTCCTTCTTCTCCTTCTCCTTCTCCTTCTCCTTCTCCTTCTCCTTCTCCTTCTCCTTCTCCTTCTCCTTCTCCTTCTCCTTCTCCTTCTCCCTTCACACGGCTGCCCGTTTTTGTGTTAAGACCGGGAGGAAGAACTCTAGTTAATTATGCATGAGCCCCCGGTTTGTTTTCATTTTCCACCCCAACATTTCCACCCATGGGCAAACATTGCCGTTTTTCCAACATTCTGATTGGCTGTAGCTGTGGGGCAGGGAGACCAGGTGGCAAGGTGGGAAAAATAAACCAGTCCATCTCCCGTGGTGTTTGCATAGGAGTGGGAGCAGCGCCAATTTAGCAATTTTTGAAAACCCCTGGAGAACGGAAACCTCACAGGGCGGGCCCGATTTAGGGCCGCAAGCCATACGAAAGTCATGCGCAGACTGGGATATTTCACCTCCCCAACCCAGGATATATGCTCCGTGTGGAAAATGCCCCAGCCAGCCCCTGCTCCACCTCATTCTGCCCTGTATGGCGCTTCTGAGGCAGTCTTAAGGGCAGCCCTGCGCAGAACAAGTTGCAGTAGTCCGCACTCAATCCCTGCTGAAAATAATTCCTCAAGCAGGGTGGTGTTTTTTTTTAAAGTCTTGCATTTCTTTCATACTCTGTCAGTACATGGCAAAACTTGTTTAACCTCTGACTTTAGGGGTGTTAATTGAGTAATTAAAAGATTTAGCGGAGTGATATGGATCATCTGTAGTTGCGTTATTTCGCTAATTAATTTATTTTGGCAAGCCTGGCTTCATTCTGGGGCCCCCACCCTCCACTCAATCAATGCAAGCTCTCTAAACTTTCCCTCCCATTGATGCAAATTGCAGCTGGAGAGAAAGGTGTGTATGTATGTTTAAAAAGCAGCCCTCTGGTGTGGAAATGTGTTGATGCTGGCTCTTATACGTTTTCAGTGATGCACGTACGTATCCCTGGGGAAGGTAATCAGTGTGAAAGAAACCCTCAGTTCCTCCTTTGAAGACTGGGCAGTTGGTGACCCAGATGCTTTAGACCAGGGGTCTTCAAACTACGGCCCTCCAGATGTTCACTGACTACAATTCCCATCAGCCCCTGCCAGCATGGCCCAATGACAGGACTGATGGGAATTGTAGTCCATGAACATCTGGAGGGCCGTAATTTGAAGACCCCTGCTTTAGACTGAAGGCACGCATACAGTGATAGGGTATAATCTTTGCTGCTTTTGAAAACATAGGCTTGAAGACGGTGTAAAGCAATTCTTTAGACCTGGGAGGAAGACACTCAAGGAGAAAAACAGATTTATGGTTTCATAAACATGGTCATGCTGAAATGTGCCATCAAATTGCAGCTATTGTAGAAGAAGAAGAAGAAGAAGAGTTTGGATTTATATCCTACTTTTCTTTCCTGTAAATAGACTCAAGGGGGCTTACAAACTCCTTTCCCTTCCTCTCCCCCCAAAACAGACACCTTGTGAGGCAGGTGGGGCTGAGAGAGTTCCAAAGCACTGCGACTAGGCCAAGGTCACCCAGCAGGAAGGTAGGAGTGCGGAAACACATTTGGTTCACCAGATAAGCCTCCGCCACTCAGGTGGAGGAGTGGGGGATCAAACCTGGTTCTTCAGATTAGACTCCACCTGCTCTTAACCCTTCAGGTTTTCAAGGCAAGAGGCATTCAGAAGTGATTTGATACTGCCTACCTCTGTTGACTTCACTGGTGGTCTCCCTTCCAAGTGCTAACCAGGGCAGACCCTGCTTAGCTTCCAAGATCTGATGAGATCGGGCTAGCCTGGGCCATCGGAGTCAAGGCTTCATAAATACAAGGATTTAAATTTGTTAGGAATTTGGTTTACCTGCATCGTTGTCATGTGTTTCCGACACTTTTCTGTTGCTTGGTTGTAAGGACTTTTTGGTTTTACTGTGGAAATAAATGCAGTGGTCACCTTGAATTGGCAGGCACAATCATTAGGCGTCTGTTCCAAACTTGTTATTCGTTGCTTTTCTATTAATACGAGTTGACTTAATGATTTGCAAAAGTGTCAGATTTTCATGAAAATACAAGGAGCATCAGCAATGTGATCATCCTCTTGTACTTTGTGAGCAGGTAGGATGTTGGCTGTTAGTGACTGCAGATAGAAACACAGAACTGGAAGGGACGCCAAGGGTCATCTGGTTTAAGGGTCCCCAATACATTTTCTTACTCCCACCAGCTGTTTTTAAAAAGTGTGCGTGTGTGTGTGTGTGTGTGTGGGGGGCTTTTAGCCAGCAGGGTTTCTGATTGACTATTGGAGATTATATTTGTTGTACAGTTTTTTTAAAAATGCTGCTTTGGCAGCAGCCGGCTTTCCAGTACAAGGATAAGAACATAAGAAAGAGCCTGCTGGATCAGACCAGAGTCCATCTAGTCCAGCACTCTGCTACTCGCAGTGGCCCACCAGATGCCTTTGGGAGCTCACGTGCAGGATGTGAAAGCAATGGCCTTCTGCTGCTGCTGCTCTCGAGCACCTGGTCTGCTAAGGCATTTGCAATCTCAGATCGAGGACCAAGATTGGTAGCCATAGATCGATTTCGCCTCCATATATCTGTCTAAGCCCCCTTTAAAGCTATCCAGGTTAGTGGCCATCATCACCTCCTGTGGCAGCATATTTCAAACACCAATCACGCGTTGCGTGAAGAAACGTTTCCTTTTATTAGTCCTAATTCTTCCCCCCAGCATTTTCAATGCATGCCCCCTGGTTTTAAGATCTACGCTATGTTATTAAAGTTAATAATAATATTAAAGAGAGCCAGCATGATGTAGTGGTTAAGATCAGTGGACTCTAATGTGGAGAACTGGATTTGATTCCCCACTCCTCCACTTACAGCCTTTTCCTCTTCATCATCTTCATCCTTCTTCTCGATTTTCATCATTTTGTCACTGGTTCCACCTCCTGTGGCAAGCATTTCGCGGCAGCCATTTTATTGCTGCGTCCACCACTGGACAGCACCATTGAAGGTTGCAAGTCAGGGAGTTCTTAACACGGGGCGAACATTTTGAAAAGTAATAATCCATGATGCTACCCCTGTAGTATGAAGTGGTACAGTCTGTTTTGCCACCCCTGGTTTCTGCCATCTCATCCCCCTGCCTATGCGAACAAGATGTCTCATGTTGTATGAACTGGTTGGTACCTCAGAAGATTCCCCATGTTTTGTCTGTCTGGCGTGAATGTAAAGCGGCGTGTGTAACTCACCACCGAAAAACGCTAGCATGTCACCGTAGGAGACGGTTATAAAACATGATCTACGGCAGCATGGAATTTAAAGTTTGGTGGCATCCCAGGGAGTATTTAATTGCATTTGTGCTTCATTACAACACTGTCTCTCTTGCCTAAATTTATTTTAACTAATTAGTTTGAAATGTCAGAGTAGTATTTCAGATGGCAGAAATGCCATGTATTATCATTCAAGAAGCCGTTAACCCCAGCGACAAATATGCATGGCGGGGCCTAATCTAATTAAGCATTTTAAAAGAATTCCTGCGTTTTAGTAGTCCCTCCTTAAAATAGTGCCCGCCAAACACAGAAGAACTGGCTGTGGAAAGTGCTTTCAAGTCACAGCTGACTTGTGGCAACCTTGTAAAGTCCCCAGTGCAAGAGACAAATAGGGATAGTTTGCCATTGCCTACCTCTGCGTAGCAACCCTGGACTTCCTTGATGATCTCCCATCCAAATAGTAACAGGACTTACCTGGCCTCACTTCTGAGATCTGATGAGTTTGGGCTAACCTGAACCATCCAGGTGGAAAGCATTAATAATAGTATCGGACAGTTCCATGGTGAGCAGGAATTTGGACCCAATGTAAGGAACTTGTAAAGTCCAGGCCAAAAGTAACATTTGAGTTCTTTATTGATCTGGCATTCTAAGTCAATCACAAGCAATGCGGGAACTGGCCTCCCAGCGTTAGAACAGCCGCTTTCACGGGCTCCCCTCCCAGTTCCCGCCAAAGTTAGATAAACACCTGTAGTTCCCATCCGAAAACTACATTGAGACAGTTTCACACAGACAGGCAGGAGAAACACAGAAGATACCAAAGCTAGAAACTGCAGAAACTGAAAGCACTCCCCAAATCTGGGCTGCGCGCCAACCTTGGCAGACGAAAACCCTCTAAGGTTAAACAGCAACCTTACACCCAGGTTTTCTTAGTACTAGTCTGACCTCTGAGGACTGTCTCACAATCCCAATATGAGGTTGAGCTAGGAAATCTCAGTCAGCTTTTGTCAATCTGTTGACTCTGGTTCCCAAAAACCTTGGTTGCAATATTCACGTGGGCCTTTCAGTTTCCTTGAGATTCTCCATCGCTTGATCAGGCACCCCCAACAACGATCTTCTCCTCCTTCAGCAAAGGTTTTAGCTATTAGTTTATGCCAGTGAGGTCACTTTCATCTCAGAAAACTTCAGTGCCTGCTGTGACCTCATCAATGGCATATTTCCAGCCAGAAAGGTATATCCACTGTGGTCCCAAGACAGGTCAAAGTCTGGTGGACGTCAACCAAGAATGTGGTCCAGGGGAAATGTTACTTTATTCCATCCAGAAAACAATTGGTGACTGATGCCAGCTTGATGAGGTGGGGAGCCAATTTGAACAATGTCCCAATACAAGGCACCTGGTGATCGACAGAAGCGTATCTATTGATAAACCTGTTGGAGCTGCGGACAAATGGAGCTCTGGTCCATTTCCGGGAATGGATTCTTCACTCCCATGTCTTGGTCCGTACTGATGACGTCATGGCCAATGCATATGTAAACAAGCGGGACAGGGTCAAAGTCCTCTGCCTTCTGCAGGGAGGCCCACGTTCTGTTGACATGGGCTAAGAGAAACCTGTTGTCCATCCCACAGAACATAAGAACATAAGAACAAGCCAACTGGATCAGACCAGAGCCCATCTAGTCCAGCTCTCTGCTACTCGCAGTGGCCCACCAGGTGCCTTTGGGAGCTCACATGCAGGAGGTGAACGCAATGGCCTTCTGTGGCTGTTGCTCCCGAGCACCTGGACTGTTAAGGCATTTGCAATCTCAGATCAAAGAGGATCAAGATTGGTAGCCATAGATTGACTTCTCCTCCATAAATCTGTCCAAGCCCCTTTTAAAGCTATCCAGGTTAGTGGCCATCACCACCTCCTGTGGCAGCATATTCCAAACACCAATCACACGTTGCGTGAAAAAATGTTTCCTTTTATTAGTCCTAATTCTTCCCCCCAGCATTTTCAATGAATGCCCCCTGGTTCTAGTATTGTGAGAAAGAGAGAAAAATTTCTCTCTGTCAACATTTTCTACCCCATGCATAATTTTATAGACTTCAATCCTATCCCCCCTCAGACATCTCCTCTCCAAACTAAAGAGTCCCAAACGCTGCAGCCTCTCCTCATAAGGAAGGTGCTCCAGTCCCTTAATCATCCTCGTTGCCCTTCCCTGCACTTTTTCTATCTCTTCAATATCCTTTTTGAGACGTGGCGACCAGAACTGAACACAGTACTCCAAGTGCGGTCGCACCACTGCTTTATATAAGGGCATGACAATCTTTGCAGTTTTATTATCAATTCCTTTCCTAATGATCCCCAGCATAGAGTTTGCCTTTTTCACAGCTGCCATGCATTGAGTTGAACACATCAGGGCAGTGACCAGTGTACACGTGGACTGGTTGAACTGACATCTTATTCAACAGGGGGAACGGCAACTGAAGACAGAGGTCTTCTCCATGATCACAAAAAATCTGGGTTGACTGGTAGTGGATTTATTTGCCATGCAAGAGAACAGTCAACTACAGAAGCTTATGTCTCATTACTACCATCCTAAGGTGGAAGCAACGGATGCATTGACAATAGATTGTCCCCAGCCCTGATGTATGTCTTTCCTCCAATCTCAGTATTACCCAAGCGACTCCACAAAAATTGGGAACAGAGAGCGGAGATCATTCTGGTGACTCTACACTGGCCTCATCGCCCGTGGTACTCCATCATCCAACAGCTTCTCTTGGCCCTGCTGCTTTCATTACCTCACATTCCAGATCTACTTCAACAGGGACCAGTTTGGCACCTGGAGCTGAGCTGTCTATGTTTAACCACTTGGTGGTTTAGCACAAAAGACTCCTGAGTTTGGGACTCAGCCAGAACATCATTCATACCACACAGGCAGCAAGATGTCCTTCACCAACTGCATTTACAGTGCTATATGGAAGGCCTTTGGACAATGGTGCAGACGAAAGAAAATGGATTCTCTTTGGGCATCAATTCCTAACGGATTGGATTTTCTCCAAAACAGCATCAGCACAGATATGAGGTCTTCTTCTCTGAGGAGACAGGTCGCAGCTCTGGCTATAGTTGTTTCAGTATAGGGTTACAAGGTATCAAACCATCCTCTTATGATCAGCTCCAAAGGCTACAGACTCTCCTTAACTGCATAGATTTCCTTTGTGGAGTCTTCATTTGGAGAGGATTACATGCTGTCATGTCACCTGCTTTCAAGTCCATTGCAGACATCCCATTAAAATTCCTTCATCTGAAGATCATTTTTCTGATGGCTCTCACAGTTGGCTCCCACAGAGCCTGGAGCTCTGCATCTTTCACAAGGATAAGTTTGTGCTCAGAACTGGCCCGACCTTTGTTCCTAAGATCAACTCCTCATTCCATTGTCAACAGGAAATATGTTTACCTATCTTCTGTCCTCAGTTGAAGCGTCATGGCATACGTTGGATTCTAGATGGGCTCTGAAGGCATATATCATCAGGACTCAAAGCATCAGAAAATCAGAGGCCATCATAATGGTCTCACCACCTAACCTTAATGGTCTCACCACCTAACCTTGGCCCAAAGATTTTGACAGCTACTGTCAGCAGATGTCTAAAATGCTGTATCGTCGAAACCTACCGAACACAGAAGTTGACCCCTCCGGAGGAGATCACAGGACATTCTGTCTGCAGCTCAGCAACCCACACAGCAAGAGCCAATAATTCCTCCATTGAGGAAATGTGTGAAGTAGCCATGAGGTCATCGGTGTCAACTTTCATATGACACTACAAGATCAACATATTTTGGGCGTAAAGTTCTCCAACATGTTCTAGAGGCAGATGATGATGACCCCCCCCCCCCCAAATCTTAGGGATACTGCTACTGCAAATCTCAAAGATGTCCTCTTCCTCAGCTGGAAAATGACCATTGGTACTTATCTGTGAAAGGTCTTTTTCAGCTGTCAAGGAGGACATCTTGCCCTTCCACGTCATCATCTTTAAAGGCACTGTACAGAGTTTAGTTGTCATGATAAGTTGCTGTTATCTGTTTAGCTACAATGGTCTTCTTCCTGTATTTTCTATTGTCATCTGTTCACAAGTGCTTTGGTTATGTAACTGCTAAGGAGAGTAGCAGAACTGAGGAAAAGGGGATGGATCCTGTAGGAAACAGGAAGAAGAAATCCTTGTTCCTGCCTCCCTGGTAAATGGCAGGAATCACCCGAAGATGTCCTCCTTGACTCAGCTGAAAAAGACCTTTCACAGGTAAGTAAGTACCAATGTTCATTTTGAAACCTTCTGTCGATATATCTTCTGGAAGAAAAGCCAAACACAACTCTGGGAGAAATGCAGGTTACATAAAATGCAGGGTATATGTGCACGTGCCCATGCACAGATTGTGATGCTTATTTATTTATTATTTTTTCCTACACAGAAATCAATGTTTTTCCTCCGTTCTTCTGGCCGCTCATGCGGAAAGACGCTACCAACGCGCCTGTTTGGTTAAGTCCCTCTTAAAACGGACAGGGCTTGTAGATGATGCGTGGCTGAGAAATAATTCCTGACAGTTATAACCGAAGCAGATAAACAGTTCTGCCATCCTGCGGATAATGCCGTAAAACAAAAAGGGTTCTGCTTATCGTTTTCCACGTTTTCATGCTTGTCAGACGGTTAACAGTGCATTACCTATAACAAAGGGTCTCCGTATTATTCCCGTTGTCTGCCTCTGGTCATGGTTTTAACCTTGTCCAGTGCGGGGCTTTGCTGACACGCCTGCCTTTTATTACTTATTAACAGGGGACAGGAAAGGCAGGGAGACCCAATTTTGGGAAAGATATCGCTTGGCTGGCCGTTGTAGTGGAGTTGGGGACCATATATAGCAGAATGATAGATTTAAATGATCTATAAAGTCCTCTAAACTGAAAGATTGTAGTGGTAGAACTCCCAAGATTTGCTGGTAATGACCACCAAATTGACTTTTATATCCCCTCCTGTTCAGTTCTATGTTTCTGATTGTCTTTCTGCCATCCTCTCCTGGGAGCCTTGTCAACGTATCAGGTTGAACATTGCAAAGATGGGACATCTGCCATTTCTGCCCTATTCTTTTGCCTCAGCTCTTGGTCACCACTGGAAATGCTGTCCTCTCCCTTGCTTGGAGACATCTTCCATCTGGCTCTATCTTTTTCACAATGGCTTCTACCTTTTCTTGTCAAAACCGAATTTACTGTAGCATTTCCTAAAAGGCTGGCTATCCCATCATTGTCGTTCGTTGTTCTTTGTCACTGATAATAATTTCTCTGACACCCATTTTCATTCCCGTCTCATTGGTCTCATGTAGGTTGTCAGACTCTGTCAATAGGCACTGTCTCATTGTGATGACTGGCCAGCTGACCTTTGGCCCATTGATCAATTATTGATAGTTTTATGGGATCTGAGTGTACATTTCAAGTATTGGTTCTGAGCAGTAGACTCGAACCTGGAGGACTGGACTTGATTCCTTACTCCACAGGAAGTCTGCTGGGTGACTTAGGGCCAGTTGCAGTTCTCTCAGAACTCTCTCAGCCCACATGGAGGCAGGCAATGGCAAACCACCTCTGAACCTCTCTTGCCTTGAAAACTCTATGGGTGCCCATAAATCAGCTGTGATGATAGCTTCTTGGCTTTACAATGATTTTAAAAACTTTTAAAATGTGCATCTGATGCTGTTTATGTGGCTTTACTGCACTTTGTTGTTGTTTTTCTGGTTTTATCACTGTCATTTTGCTGTTTTTAGAATTTGTATTGCCAGATCTTAGAAGCAGGGTTGGCCCTGGGTAGTATTTGGGAGGGAGGCCTTTGTGGAATACCACAGTTTTCACACTACTTAGCTTCTGAGATCTGATAAGATCAGGCTAGCCTGGACCATCCAGGTCAGGAAGGTTGTAAGCTGCTGCCTTGAGCCCATCCAGCAGGGGAAGGGTGGCCTGTGAACGAACGAGCGAGCGAGCGAGCGAGCGAACTAGCTAGCTAACTAGCTAACTAGCTAACTAGCTAACATACATACATACATACATACATACATACATACATACATACATACATACATACATACATACATACATACATACATACATACATACATACATGGGGGGGGGGGGCGACAACATTGATTCATTCACCCAAGTGAGTATCTTTATGAACACCTGTTTTCAACTTTGTTTTTCCGCAGGAAGCAACAACAGTGGAGTATGGGAAAGAGGGTTCCCATGTTCAAGTCGCCTCAGGACAGAACAGCTCTGACCAGAATGGAACTGGCAGTTCTTTGGCCTCTCAGAGCCTCATGACTCCTGCTGGCGTCTCTGCAGGTACTTCAGCTGCGGCGTCGTTCTTCATAAGGTAGTTTTCATCTTTATGATTTACACAATTTTTGATGGATACTAAGCAGCAACCAAACTCAGATCTAATAAGGGTATGTGGGGCGCAGTGAGAAGAGTGCCTGACTAGAAGTGGGGAGACCAGGTTTCCAATCCCCGCTCTGGTGCCAGGTTGATTGGTTGACATGGGACTGGTCACTCTTCAGGAGTGTGGTTGTGTTGGAAGACCACAGTTAGAACGGCAGATGTTTTTAATGAAAAGGGGCTTTAAAGCCCTTGTCCCACGGACAAAATATCCCGGGATAGACCTGGGATCATATATCCCGGGGTGCTTTTTATCCAGGTTTCTCCCCTTCACATGGCTGCCCATCAGTGCTTTTGTAGGGGTCGTGGTGGAAGAACACCTCAGTGAATTCATGCACCAGCCCCCCGGGTTTCGCTTTTCTTTCATTTTCCACATGAACGCTTACATTGACGCCATTGACGCCGCTTATGCAGTTTATGCGATATGTTTACGAAGTGTATTTAGATTCCATTTTTCCGGACATCTCTGATTTGGCTGCAGCTAAGAGGCGGGGAGAGCAGGCGGCAAAGCCGGGGCAAAAAAAACCTGGCCTCGCTCTCTTTATTGGCGGTATTTGCATTGGGAGCGGATTGGCGCTGGCTTTTTCAAACGAATCGGCCAATGTTATCGCTTTTGAAAGTCCGCTGGATGAGGCGACCTAATCTCAGGCAGGCCCGAGTGAGACCCAGAAGCCATGTGGAAGACATGGCATTTAACCGACGGTGTCTACTCTTAACCTTCAGGATATACTTGACCGGTGGGGAAAATGCCCTTGGGACTAGAAGTGCTAGAAGGATGCCGTAGTCCCTCTGTGAATTCTGCCTAAACGTAGACATTTTACGAAGAAGATCTCTGTAGAGTTCCTTTCCTTCAGAGATTAACTTTGGCAGCCCAAAGAAAAGTGAGGTGAGGTCTTTTTCAGTGTTGCTCTGATTTTCAGAGTCAACTTTTCATTCCCCAAGGCTCTCAGTTAAGGCTGACCTGAGCTTTGTTTTGGTTCCTAAATGCTGTGCTTGGTGGTCTCCTTTTGGAACTCATACATTAGTTAACAGTGGATTGGGAAGGTTTTATTTCTTTGCATGTTGTGGCGGGAACCTCTCAAAGACCTTTGAGAGTACCTCTACACATTCTCTAAGCTTAATACAGTTTTCTTAAGTGCTTATCCTGAAGTTAGATGGTTGTGGGATTCAGCCAGCGCTCTTGTTTACACTCGTGATGGATAAAGGAAGCACCATCCGGGATATTCTGTAAAAATACTTCAGTCCAAAAGGAGTAATATTGTAATGGATTCCTGGGTGCATTGACAACTCTGCATTTTGAGTAATGAAGCCCTAGGTGAAGGGCATGCAAATTATTTTTGATGGTGGACCGTATAGCTCTAGGTGGCATTGTCTGGATTAAGAAAACAGATCATAGCACAAGTGCGAGTTTTATGCGCTTTTCTTTTATGCTTTTGCATCGAAACCTTTCCAGAACCCCAAACCCTGTCAGTGAGCTCTGAGCTTTTCCTCTGAGCAGCGTAGGAGGTTAAGAGCTCGTGTATCTAATCTGGAGGAACCGGGTTTGATTCCCCTCTCTGCCGCCTGAGCTGTGGAGGCTTATCTGGGGAATTCAGATTAGCCTGTACACTCCCACACACGCCAGCTGGGTGACCTTGGGCTAGTCACAGCTTCTCGGAGCTCTCTCAGCCCCACCTACCACCTCCTCCTCCTCCTCCACCTCCTCCTCCTCCTCCTCCTCCTCTTCCTCCTCCTCCTCCTCCTCCTCCTCCTCCTTCTTCTTCTTCTTGCAGGATCCCACCCAGCACTGTACTTCCTGTTCTTCCATTAACATAACATATCCCCTCAGCCAGGTGTGAGACCCATCCTCTGGCCTTTGATGGCAGGAAGGAAGACATCCTGACAAGGCCCTCCAGCTAAAAAGACTGCTCTGCTGGCGATCTGAAAGACCTTTCCCCGAGACCCTGGAGAACTTCTGCCAGCCTGAGTAGACTATACTGACCTTTATGGATTCAGTGTGCAGCTTCATGTGTGTAAAGAAAGCAAAAATCTTTCCTCTTTAGATGATGATGATGATGATGATGATGATGATAGTTTAGATTTATATCCCCCCTTTCTCTCCTGTAGGAGACTCAAAAGGGGCTTACAATCTCCTTTCCCTTCCCCCCTCACAACAAACACCCTGTGAGGTGGCTGGGGCTGAGACAGCTCTGAAGAACTGTGACTAGCCCAAGGTCACCCAGCTGGCGTGTATTGGAGCGCACCAGCTAATCTGATTCCCCAGATCAGCCTCCACAGCAAAAGTGGCAGAGCAGGGAAGCAAACCCGGTCCCCCAGATTAGAGTGCACTTGCTCTTTACCACTACACCTCGCTGGCTCACCACGCTAAAAGGGGAGGAGAGGAATATTTCCTGTCTGAAAACCCTTACACGGTTTTGAAAATTGAAATCCTTCCTAGGGATACAGCGAAGCTCTGAATCCATCATTCGCTTGGCAAATCTCTGCCCACAGCGATCAAATGCCCAGAACTGTGTTCGGATGCTTTATCTTCAAAGGAAGCCTCTAGTAGGCAATTTCTGGAGACGGGATGCTCACTCATATTTTGCGTGCCGACGAGTTGTGGATTAAAGGATCTAATTATTCACTAATGAACAGTAATGGTACACATAAACTGAGGGTCACTCTCCCATTACAGGCACCCGATGGTTTGCTGATATGCATTTGGCCATTAGATTGACCATAAAATACAGTCAATAATTGAGGTGACAGGGAAAGCAGACACCTTATCAGCAGAAGGCTTGATAGGACAGCTTGTCGGGACTCAGGATGCTGATTGAGCAGTGACTGAGCATATGATTAGGGTATCGGAGCGGCATGCGCCGCTAATGAAATGGCAGGAAAGGCGTCGGGATATTAGCACAACCGCTAAATGACTAATGTGTTTTTCTTTCCAAAGCTCAGATGCTTCCATTTGTTCTGATAAACTGTTTCTCGGCTATTTGTTTTGAGTCTCCAGGGGGTGTGTATGGTGTGTGTGTGTGTGTGGGGGGGTACCTATTTGTAAAGACTTTGGAATGCTTCACATGTCTCCTAGGAATGGTTTGGTGGGTGAAGGGAAAAGAGGGCTTGCAAAATCATCTGCAAACTGATCTCCCTCTCCCGCTCCTCAGATTTTGGCGTTCTGAATTACTGAATGTCTGCAGGGGAATCACAGAATCCTAGGGTTGGAAGAGACCCCAAGGGCCATCAAGTCCAACCCCCTGCCACGTAGGAACACATAATCAAAGCACTCCCGACATATTTATTTATTTATTTATATTTATTATTCAGCTTTTATACCGCCCTCCCCCGGAGGGCTCGGGGCGGTTCACAACAGAAAAACAAACAACATCAGATAATAAAAATAAACAAACACCGTACATTCAGTACTGGTGTACATTAAAACAGCGTTCCATCCTGGAGTACATTAACAGCGTACCATCCTAATAAAACATTCCAAACAGAGGATAGTGCCCAACAACTAAACTCCTCTAAGAGAGAACAGTAGGGCCCCAGTTGTCGAAAAGGGGAGGGGAGGGGGAGGGGGATATGTTCATCCAGCTTTAAAAATCTTGTGCAGTCTTGGTGGAAGTAACTTTTCCCTCACTCCCTGCCAAAGATCTGGTTCAGGCCTAATGTAGATTCCCCGAGGTCCTGAATGTTCAGGACCCAGAGAAGTTTTCAGATCTCTTCATCGGTGAGGTTCTCAAGACAATTGGGTCAAAGTTGTCGACCTGACCGCCTCGCGTCATGACCTCCTCATTTCCACAGAAGATTCTATAACAGGCTGGGGGGCTTCCTGGGTTTCATTACAAATTTGGGGGCATTGGTTGGAATTGGAGTCCAAAATGCATCTAAATCTTTTAGAAGTCTGGGTGATCAGGGACGCTGCTGCACCTCTCTTGGCCATGGTCACAGGAAAACATCTGCTCATAGCAGCAGACAAAATTTATATTGACAAGCAAGGGGTATGGGTTCCATAAGGTCTCCTGATTGTGGCAATGTGCCATACAATGCAACATTTCCCTTTTGGCCGTCCATTCATTCGTTCGTTCGTTCGTTTGTTCTTTCGTTCGTTCGTTCGTTCGTTCGTTCGTTCATTCATTCATTCATTGTTGAGTTTTTTTATACCGCCCTACCCCCAAAGGGCTCTGGGCGGTGAACAACAGGAGAAGTCAACACCCCTATGGATTTCCTAAGCAAACAGGTTTTGTCAAATCAAAAACGGCCCCTCAACCTCCACTATTTACTTCCCATTTTCAAAGAATGGGGATTTCCTCGTATCAACCTGTTTGTCACCAGAACCAATGCCAAGTGCCTCCTGTTCTGTTCCAGGGCAGGGACAGGCAAAGAGTCACTGAGGGATATTTTTAACAGTGTTGGTCAGATTGCTTCTACTATGCCTTCCCTCTGACCCACAAGGCTATACCAAAAATGGCCTGGTGTTAGTCAACAGAGATTCTTGTAGCCACCTATTGGCCAAAGAGGTTTTGGTGTCCCACCCTGCTGAAAGTATCTCAGGGGAATTTCAAGACCCTTCAAATGGAAGATAAAGTTCTTCTGAACAAGCATAGTTTGGATTTATATCTCCCCTTTCTCTCCTGTAGGAGACTCAAAGGGGCTTACAATCTCCTTGCCCTTCCCCTCTCACAACAAACACCCTGTGAGGTGGGTAGGGCTGAGAGAGCTCCGAAGAACTGTGACTGGCCCAAGGTCACCCAGTGTGGGAGTGTACAGGCTAATCTGAATTCCCCAGATAAGCCTCCACAACTCAAGCGGCAGAGCTGGGAATCAAACCCGGTTCCTCCAGATCAGAGTGCACCTGCTCTTAACCACTGCTCTTAGCCACTACGCCACTGCTGCTGCTACACCTTCTGCTTGTGTTAGGATCTCTACACCATCACAGGGTTCCTTCACTGCATGTCACAACTTGGTTGATCCAGCCTTTGGCCCGATCCTAGATAAGGTGGCAGAGGCTCTGACCGCGTTATGCAAACCTTCTACGCGCAAATCTTATGCTAACAAATGGACACATTTTTGTCCACTGAGCACAGTTCGAGGGTCTGCGTGCCGACGTTTGTTCTTTACCTCACCTTTCTCATTATTTGTTATGGTTAAAAAAGAATGGTCTAAAATACCTCTCTTAAAGTGCACCTGGTTGCTGTTTCTGCATTCCATGTTCTTGTTGATTCTCACACTATGTTCTCGGTTACTGATTCCAAGAGATTTTTGAGAGGCTTAATTAACCTTTTCCCTGGGTTTAAACCTCCTCTTCTGGTTTGGAGCTTCTCTTTAGTTTTGTTCAAATTATGCGTAAACTTGATTTGTCATTTTTATCCTATAAGGTTCACTGTCACTGGTCACTGTCACCTTGGCTAGGAGAATAGGAGAGTTACCGGCTCTGCGGGGTGGCTCCCCTTTCACTAGATTCCTCCCTGGTCAGGTTTTATTACCCCCAGTTTAGAATTTTGGCCCAAAGTGGTATCCCAGTTCCATGTCACAGAACAGTACATTACCTGTGTCCCGCCCCCATCCTCAGTCACCAGGGGTAGTTGTTTAGTGCTTATGAGCAGTAGACTCTAATCTGGAGGACCAGGTTTGGTTCCCCACTCCTCCGCAAGAGCCACGGGCTCTAATCTGGGGAACCAGGTTGTTTCTCCATGTCATGACCAGGGCTCGCCTCAGCTATGTTGCTCCCATCACCTCAGAGACTTCCCTCGGGTCTCAGATAGTCTGAACCTGGGTAGCACCTAGTGGTGGGATCCAAAAATTTTAGTAACAGGTTCCCATGGTGGTGGGATTCAAACAGAGGCGTAGCGCCAATGGGGCTGGGCAGGGCACAACGGGGGCGTGGCTGGCCATTCCGGGGGAGGGAAATTAATAATTTCTCTGTTACTGTAAAAAACTCTTACTGTAAAAAAAGTTCCTAATTTCCAGCTGGTATCTTTCTGTCCATAATTTAAACTCATTATAGCAAGTCCTATCGTCTACTGCCAACAGAAACAACTACTTCTCCTCTGACTGCCTGTCAAATACTTAATACTTTCAAATACTTAATTTTGTTTCTAGAAATCAAAAGAAGGATACTTTCCTCAAACAAGGAACTTTACCATATTTCTAAAACATGTTTTTAAAACAGCCCAACAGGGAGAATTATCCCGTTTTCTACCTTCACTAACCAGCCACATAGGAAACAACAGGACTTAGTGGAATTTCTAATGGAAAAGCAGACCCAATTAGTAACCCCCTCTCGGCACACACAAATAATTAGTAACCCACTCTCGGGAACTGGCGAGAACCTGCTGGATCCCACCTCTGGTAGCACCCCAGTGAACCACTACTAGTGGTCATCTGGCCTTACAGTAGGCAGCCATCAACTAGCCTCCTGCTCCCTGACCGTCTGGCTTCCTGGGGCTTTTATCGCTTCTTTCTCCCCTACAGCCTCACCCCTGAGCCTGCCCCCTTGGTTGGGTCCTTCCTGGGCCTCTGCCTTTAAAGAACTGCTAGCCCTTCCTCTGCTCTTTGGCTCCTGGGAGGAAAGGGCTGAGTCAGCTTCCTGCCGGGCGGGGCTCTGTGACAAACACTGTCTTTGCTAACCCTGGCCTGGGGTAGCTCCTGCCTGGCTCTCTCACCTCCTTGGGCTGCCCTGGGTTGCTAAATCCTGCAAGTTAGTGCCTTGGGGTGGGGTTGCTGGGGCGGATGGGGAAGTCCGGAGATCTGGTCCCAGACACTCTGCTCCTCCGCACGAGTGCTCTTATCTGGTGAACTGGATTAGATTCTCTGCTCATCCACATGAAACCCGCTGGGTGATTTTGGGCCAGTCACAGTTCTCTCAGAACTCTCTCAGCCCCACCTACCTCACAAGGTGTGTGTTATGGGGAGGAAAACAGAAAGGAGTTTGTAAGCTGCCTGGAGGCTCCTTAAAAGTAGAAAAAATGGGGTACAAAAACCAACTCTTCAATCTTTGCATGTCTTATAAGGATCAAGTTGTAGGTGATGTGAAGGATCTCACCTCGAGTCTCCGGAGAGACCTTGCCAGTCTGAAGAGACAGTATTGATCTTGATGGACCAATGTCTTCATTCAGTATAAGGCAGTTTTGTGTGCTCTGCAAAATCCATACCAGTGAGTCTCATACCAGTAACCAGCGGAAGCCAAAGGATGTCTTTTAAAAGGAGGTGGAAAAGGTTTCTTCTCAGTTCAACCCCATGTGATTTATTGTAGCTTAGCCATTTGCTGAACACATTCAACCAAAAATGAAGAGTCTTGCTAAATTTGAGCATAGGGCCAACTCCTCCAATATCCTGTTTCCAGTGGCATATTTGCCTAGGGGACATGGGGTACCCCATGTCCCTGGGTGCCCCTTAGTGGGGGGGTGCAAAAATTTCAGGTTCATTTGTGGGTTTTTTTGGTATTTTTAGTGTTTTTTCAGTTTTCGGCCTGCGGGGGCGCAGTTTTTAGGCTAGTAGCAGCAAAATTTCAGGGATTTTTCACGAGCCCCTCCTGATGATACCACCCAAGTTAGGTGAGGTTCGGTTCAGGGATCCAAAGTTATGGACTCCCAAAAGGGGTGCCCCATCACCCATTGTTTCCAATGGGCACTAATAGGAGATGGGGGCTACACCTGAAAGTCCATAACTTTGGAACCCCTGAACCAAACTTCACTAAAACTGGGTGGTATCATCAGGAGAGTCTCCTAAAGATACCCTGAAATTTTGGTGCTGTTAGCTTAACATTTGCACCCCTGACAGCAGGCACCCCCCCCCCAGATTTCCCCAGATTCTCCTTTGAAATCTACCTCCTTTGGCATGGACTTAAAGGAAGAATGTGAGGTCCCCAGTTTAAACATTGAAAGTAATGCTGCTTCAGGGTGGAGGAGAATCCACCCCAAACAGCATCACTTTCAATGTTGTTTTAACTGGGGACCCCAGATTCTCCCTTTAAGGTAGATTTAAAAGAAGAATCTGGGGTCCCTAGTTTAAACACCATTGAAAGTGATGCTGTTTGGGGGTGGATTCCACTGGAGGTGTTTTGTGGGAGATGATGCTGACATTTGTTTAGTAAATGTTTTGCTGGGGGTGATTTGTGAGAGATTTACATGTTTAATACCCACTTGCACTGGCTTGGAGCTGTTTCTCAGGCTAACAGCCTACCTCATAGGGTTGGTGTGAGGACAAAATTAGGAAAGAGAGTTGGTGGGGAGAGAGCCATGTATGTTTTGCTGGGAGTGGGAGGTGTTTTGTGAGCTGGTGCAAAAAATCATTGTTTGGTCGTGGTGGGGGAGGGTGGCCGCCCATAAGGGTGGGGTGGGGACGCCAAACTCAGGTTTTGTCCCCAGGCTCCAGTTTGCCTGGGTATGCCTCTGCCTGTTTCTCTCAAGAGTCAGCCATTATCAGAGAGATAAGCATCTTTCTCAGAGATTTATCAGAAAGATAAGGCCTCTGTCTCTTTGTTTGCCCCATAGCCACAGATCTTCATAGAGATTTCATTTATCTGCTATAGCTAATAGCCCTTAAAGGACCAATCTGCCATAATTTCTTTTTAAAGGTCCACAACAAGTGATAAATCTCAGTTCTTTCTAACCCCTAAAGAGACCTTAAACAGGATAGTTAAGCAGGAGAAGAGAAGGAAATGACTTTACAGTCCCTGGCCATTTGGAGTGGTTAGAAATTGTTTTCCCGTTCCATATACAATGATCACTTTTGCCCTGGATGCGAGAACTGGGAGTGCAGTTCTGTGCACCCTTACCTGGGAATAAGCCCCATTAAATATGGCAGGACACTTGTCTGCCGCTGCACAGGATTAAACTACCAGCTTCCCCAAGGAAAACTGGGTAGGAAGGGTGGGTGTAGGGACTTAACCCCAAACTCTCAACATGACATCCCTTGTTGGCAGTCCCTCGACAAACCTAGCAGAGAACTGAATTTCTCTGATCTCCTCCTTTGCTATAAGGTCCTTGGTGTAATTGTTATAACTGCATCAAACATTTTTCTGGATTATTTCCATGGGCCGCATTCTCTCCTTGGATCCCATCCATGCCCTTGGACAGATGAGAGTGAGTTGCCTTTGTAAATCTGAGGAGAAATCATGCAGATTTGTTAGTATCTTTTGTATGTGTGCTGAACGAAAATTCGTCAAAACACGCTAATTCGTGGCTGCCCATTCTACGCTGACCGAAAATTCGTCAAAGCACCCGCTGCTGTCCGTTCGGTGCCATCTTTGAGCAAGGAGACCCCTAGACTTAGGTGCACATATGGCTTTTTTCCTCTGCTCTCTCCACAGGAGCCCTTTAACATTCATACATTATTTAATGCAGCCAAGGATGCGAACTGCCTTTTGTCTGCCTGAACTCCTGGCTGTCCGGGTTTCTGTGATGTGACCTTGGGTAGTAACCATAGAAACAGGTTAAAAGCATCAGCCTAAAAAACAGTAGTTTGGTATGACAGGGATTCAGATTCCATGAAAAAAGGTGGTGACGAATTAGGAACAGTAGGCGAATATATTACTTCTAACCTGTTAAACCTGATTATCCCATGCCGATCAGCGCTGCTTGGAAACGGAACTATACGTTTTTTAAAATAGCCATCGCTGATAATATTAGCTGCTCAAATCTCAAAGGCTGTCATCTTGAGGTTTGATTTGGCTGATAAATGCAGGCATTGTTTCCCTATTGATGTACTTCTCCGCTGATGTACTCCTCCGGTTTTTCTATTTTTAATAGCTAAGAAACATTTACTCACCCCCGTCCCTCTGGGAATAACTGGCACAGTAGCTTTGCGCAGTGTTGGCATGATGTAAAACCCGACTTGACAGATGGATAGTAGATAACTGGGTTAGTAGTTAAGTAGGTCACTAGAAGCAAATGGAATCTGTGACTCATCAGATACCACGTTAGCCGTTCAACGGTGCTGCGTGTGGAATTTCTGGAGGCTATGCAGCACGCCTGTAAAAACGTAGACTTCTGGGGAAAGTAAAGTCCTTGAGCATTACTATGCATGACAGTTGGGGGAAGTTCATTTAAACATGGGATTGCTGTTAAACAAAGAACTGGTATTTCATGTACATGTGCTCTCTGGGACACAGAGTGATTTGCTCCCTCCGCCCATCATTTGATGCACTGCAAGGAAGGACTTGGAACCAGATTAGTGTTTCTGTGAACACAGGGATTTCTACCTGCGGAGCATGACTTTCTTGTTTTGTGCCTCCTGCAGCAGGCTGAAATCCCTCCCCCCAAGAGCCTGTTCTAGGGGCAGAAGAAACCCCCAGGAACAGGAATTTGGGGGCATTTCAGGCTGCCGGGGGGGCAGGGCGGGGGCAAGGTTGTGAAAATTCGGCTCCATGATTGGAAATCACTTGTGGGAATACTAGTCTAGATCCAAACCCTAAGACAGTCTTATAAACTACTATTAATGTTCTGATATAAGTAAGATATGACTGCAGCCCTCTTTTTGTTGTTCTTGTTGAGTTTCTTATTTTGGAACCTTTTCAAGTGGTGGTCCTGCTGAATAGCCCCTGAGTGCCATGACACAATAGAGTTACAGTTAAATTACAAAGAAAATCAGTGTATTGAAGAGAACTGTTTGCTGTGTGAAAGTAAAGTCACCATGACAGCTGATCTCAAGATCACTGTTACAGTCGAAACAAAGTCAGAGTGTGTTATCTGTGTGGAACCATAGAGTACATTGTTCTCCCCCATGTTCTGTAGGAGGAGAGGACCGGAGCCGTTGTTACTGCTGTAAACCAAGCAAGATGCCGCTTTCTCCCCTCCAGATCCTACTTGATCCCTCGGGAGCAGGAAGGGAACTAAGCTGTTCGCATCCGCAGTTGCCTCAGAACTTCCTTTGCCGCGTAATATCAGTGCCCGAGGCTGTCTCATGCATAATAAAAACTCTCCACGGGGCCTGGAGTGTCTCCCGTATCTTTCATTTGGGTAACTGTCCCAGAGGACTAAGCCATTTTAGTCTGTAGCAAGACAAAATCAACAGGACTCTTGTGGCATCTGGAGTCTTTGTGGCTACATCTGAAGAAATGGGCTCGGGTCCAGGAAAGCTTATACTGGAATAAAAAACGGCCAAATGTTTAAGGTCCCATTAGACTCCTGTTTGTGTTTGCTGCTTCTCTGGAGCTACTGTGACACATGAAAGTCTAACTTTTCCTGCCCTAGACTTTTATGGATTAGAGTCCCCTTCATCAGAAACACGTGTAAAATTTGTTAGTCTTTAAAGTGCCACAGAAAGACTATTCGTTTTTGTCATGGTGGAGTAACTATATTTACCATCAGTGACACACATGAGACATGACACACACGAGAGACTAATTTTTTTTTGGGGGGGGGGCTCCTCAAGACAGTGGTGTCGGAGCATGGCGTTTGGTGAGGAGAAACCGAAGTTCAAAGCCCCAGATGATCTTGGGAAAAATACCAACCCCAAATTGTAGTCATGAAGCTATTCTGAGGGCTTCAGAGGTAGGCCAAGGACTACCTATAACAAACACATGTTAGTGGTATTTTGAAATAAAGTATCATAGGCAGGGGTGTACTGCCCAGGGGGCATATGGGGGCAACAGTCCCTGGGCAGAGCCCATTTAGTCACGTGGGGGCGGAAAATCGCCCCACCCCTCCTCCTTCCATCCAGGTCCTGCATGGCTGAGGCTCTATGGCCGTGGTGGCGAACCTTTGGCACTCCAGATGTTATGGACTACAATTCCCATCAGCCCCTACTAGCATGGCCAATTGGCCATGCTGGCAGGGGCTGATGGGAATTGTAGTCCATAACATCTGGAGTGCCAAAGGTTCGCCACCACTGCTCTATAGGGAAGGAAGCGCTGCCTCTCCGCAGATAGCACACTGGACTAGCCACTCTGAGGATGCTGCTAGGCCAGCCCTGCTGCTGCCCCACCTGCAGACCTTCTGGGTGGACCTGGTGGGTGGCAGTGCAAGTCAGGAAGGTGAGTCCCACAGGCTCCTGGCATTTGCTGGCCTCCAGCACCTCTCCTTGCCCCAGGGGCCACCCGGGGGGGAAGAGGGGAGAAAACTCAGCTCAGTTCTTGCCCTGGGCTCCATTTTCTATTGATACATCACTGATCATAGGTAACACTTCTGGAGTCTTGACAGCTTATAGTACTGTAGGTGAGATGTGCCATCTCCAAGGCAGTCTCTGGGCTGGAGGCTATGTGAGAAACAGTTGGCCTCCTGGGATTTTGCTACATCGATCGGGCTACTGGAAGGCCAATGTTTCTGATCTCCTCCTCCTGCCATGATCTCCATGAAGTTAGGGGAAGAGCAAATATGAAATCCCACCAACCTCAGCTTGTAGAGACTTCTGTTTGTTGCTAAGTCTTGTCTCCCGCAACAGTGACAGATGCCACCCCAGATTTTTTAAAAGGGGCTCAGAGGGAATCCAAGGAATTATAGGCCAGTTAGCCTAACATCTGGTCTGGTTAAACCAGCAGAAAGTCTTGGTATAGTTAAGCACATTGAGGAACAACCTGCCGACGGTGAATTAGCATGGCTGATTTAGAGTCCTTCCAACAGGTTGACAAGCATGAGGACAAAGACAATCTGATCGACATATTTGGTCTTCCTAAATGTTTCTGACAAGGTACTTCAAGACTCTGGGCAGCCCGATCCAGACATGGGGAGAGAACTCTGCAGTGGATGGGGACGGTGCAGGGAAGGCAGCGTTGCACTGCCGCCGGTGGTGTCCAGGGTGCACAGCAAGCAGTGGGGAACCCCGCCCCCCACTGCTGCCTTGACATCTTCATTGGAAAAAGTCACATTACGTGTATTTGTGATGTAAGTTAAGGCCTGTGCCAGGGGAGTTTGTGGGCCGAAAGTATGGTGGAAGCCCCCAGGAATGCTCATAGCACACCTCCAGTTCCACGGGCATTTTCTTCTGGGTTGGGCATCCCAGAACTCTGTGGTACCTGCCTGCTGCCCTGTTTACCCTCTCTGCTGGCATAGGTGCCAGTTGCACTGGTGGGGAATGGTTTAACGCGTTGGCACAAACTTGCACCATTCCTACAACCCATTCCATCCAGTGGTGGGATCCAAAAATTTTGGTAACAGTTTCCCATGGTGGTGGGATTCAAACAGTGGCGTAGCGCCAATGGGGCTGGGCAGGGCACGACGGGGGCATGGCCTAGCATTCCAGGGTGGGGCATTGCTGGGCAGGACTGTGGCAAGGACACAGCTGCTGCGCCGGTCCTTGGGCGGGAAATGAATGCACGCAGACGCAGGCTGCCACGCACACCGGTGCACCTCCTGCTAGACTGCTTCAAGTTCTGCGCGCTACTGCTGAGAGGAGGGGTGTAACTAAGGCAAAAATCACGTGGCCAAATCACCCATTAGTAACCCCCTCTCGGCACACACAAATAATTAGTAACCTACTCTCAGGAACCTGTGAGAACCTGCTGGATCTCACCTCTGATTCCACTCCCCCCCAAGTTTGGATTGAGCTGTAAGTAAGGTAACAGTCACGGGATAAGAGAACAAGTCTTTGTAAGGATTAAAAATGGGAAGCAGGGAGTAGGAATAAATGAAGAAGAGTTGGTTTTCTGTCCCCTGCTTTTTTCTACCAAAAGGAGTCTCAAAGCAGCTTATAATCTCTCCCCCCCACCACACACACAACAAGCCCCTTGTGAGGTAGGTGGGACTGAGAGAGTTCAGAAACAATTGTCCAAGGTCACCCAGCAGGCTGCAAGTGGAGGAGTGGGGAAACAAAACCAATTCTCCGTTACCTCATTCTGGCTTCTAGTTCTTGCAGTTGACAGTTTTTTCAATGGAGTGAGCATTGAGTTCCCACAGGGATCTGTATCAGGATCAGGGCCATTCAGTTTGTTCATCAATGACTTGGAATACGTGGTGAACAGTCCAGTTGCCACGCCTGCGCACGATGCGAAATTATTCAGAATGGTGATAACCAGTGTGGGTGGTAGAAATGTATAGGAGGATTTCCACAAATGGAGTGAGTGGGCAGCAATGGACAATGAAGTCTGGGGTTTTCAAGTGGAAGGCGATGCACACAGGAACAGAAAAACCTCACTTTAAATGTATGCCGATGGATGAAATTAAAACGGAAGAGATCTTGGGGTAACAGTGGACAGTTCTGGGAACAGAATAAGGCCTTGCCAGTGTTTGTCTTAGGCCCCTTCTGCACGGGCCAGTAAACCCGGGCTGAGGATGGGAAAACCCCATTTCATATGTGTGTGTGTGTGTGTGTGGGGGGAACTTCACAAGGATCCTGACCCATGTTGAGTCCCCTGAAGTGGTTTTTTTGAGAATCGCGATACCTGCGATTCTTTTGTTTTAACCCGGGTTGCAACCTTTTTCTTAAAGTCCCTGCCTCGCAGCTGTGTGGCTATGCAGGATCAGAGGGATGTCTCGTGCCATCGTGAGATGTCAGCATGGCTGTGGGGGTCCATGCCCGCCTGCCCACATAGCTATGCAGTGGAGGGTGGTAAGTGAAAAAGAAAAAAAATGCCTCCGTGCGAAGGCGCAACAGCAACCCGCATTGTTTCTGCAGGCTCTGTTTGCTCCCATGCACGGATGCATGCGAATGCAAAAACAGGAGAGCGGGTTACTTTATCCTGAAAGCAACCCGCTCTGACTGTGATGTTTGGAAGGGGCCTGAGACGTTTGCCCTTCCAAGCATGTGTGCTGCTTGATCCGGTGCATCCCAGGATTTCTTGCAACACGGCAGGGACTGTAGTCAGGGTTGTACCCTCTGTTACGCAGCAAATGTTCCTGAAGGGCTCTTCTTGGATCCCGCACTGCTCCATCAGCGTGTCTAACAATCACATTGCTCCAAGCAACCGTTTGAGTGGCTCGTGCAGGCAGGTCTGCCGGCGCCTCGCAGCTGCAGAGAGCAACCTTCGAGTTATCCCAGGTAGCGTTTATTGTCTGGAAGTCGCTGCATTGTGTTGCTCGTCTAGTTGGACGGCCTGTGTTTTGCTTGTCGCTGTGGGAGCAAAGTGGAGATTCTCGCTGTCTCTCTCGCTCTCGTGAACAGCAAACAAAATAATGTTTGCTCAACACAAATTCTATTCGGTGTTGGCGCTGGAGGGGAGAATGATCCTTAGCTGGAAGTACATATTCAGTCCAAATTAGCTTCCCCCCCACTTTAAGTCCGAAATGGGTCTTGTAAGGTTGACGCTACCCTCTCTCGAATGTCTGCCTACTCCCCCCCCCCCCTCCAGTGCTTTGTGTACATAGAAATGACCGGCTCCCTGCCAAAGAGAATTTATGTTCTGGAGGTAAGCTAAACAAATATAGGGGATCTGTGGAATAACATTCTAAAGAAGGCCGGTCCAAAGTGCAAGAGAAATGGGAGATTAAAGAGGGGGGGGGTCTATCTCATGCAGGAGTGGGAGGTCTGACGCTCGGAGGTGTTTGCAGACGGCAGCGGAGAAGGGGAGGGGGGGTAGCCAAGGCTGGCAGCGGCTGAGAAGTCAGAGAGGTTAATAGACTGAATATCAGGAGGGGGATGGAGCCGTCAGATGGGAGGGAGGGAGGGAGGGAGGGAGGGTAGGGGGAAAGAAAAGAGGCAATTTCTGGAGGGAGCACGGCCTAGAAAAGAACAAGAGGGAGAAGGGCTGTACGGGAGAGGCAGACCCAAACTGGTGATGGGGGTTAATGAGGAGGGACCACGTGGAACCGATGGGATCAGAAGGGGCATCGAGAAAGATATCTGTGTGAATGCAGAGGGGTGGGCGGGCTGTGCTGTGCTGTGAGACAGCGACAGAAGGCAAGATGGGAAGGAGGAAGGAGTCAAGAAGGGAAGGAAGGGAGGAATGTATTTTGCAAAGATCCATTTCCTGATAGGTCTAGGTCAGGGGTAGGGAACCTGCGGCTCTCCAGATGTTCAGGAACTACAATTCCCATCAGCCCCTACCAGCATGGCCAATTGGCCATGCTGGTAGGGGCTGATGGGAATTGTAGTTCCTGAACATCTGGAGAGCCGCAGGTTCCCTACCCCGGGTCTAGGTCAATGGTGGCGAACCTTTGGCACTCCAGATGTTATGGACTACAATTCCCATCAGCCCCTGCCAGGATGGCCAATTGGCCATGCTGGAAGGGGCTGATGGGAATTTGTAGTCCATAACATCTGGAGTGCCAAAGGTTCGCCACCATGGGTCTAGGTGGTGGACTGAGGTTCAGTTGGGTGAGCATCCAGAGGCTAGAGTTGCCAGTCACCTGGAGGAAAAAATACATCCCGTGCCTTTAGCAGAGGCTTAGTGGAATGTCATTTTCCAGTTTTTAAGTTTCCTCTTACCCTGACCTAGGTGGTCCAAGCTAGCCTGATCTCATAAGATCTTTGAAGCTAAGGTGGGTTTGCCCTGGTTAGTACTTGGATGCAGGACCACCAAGGAATACCAGGGTTTTTATGCAGTGAAAGGCAACGGCAAACCACCTCTGATGGTCTCTTGCCTTGAAAACCTTACCGATCTGCCATAGGTTGGCTGCAACTCACAGAGCCACCATGGTGTAGTGGTTCAAAGCAGGTGGATTCTAATCTGGAGAACCGGGTTGGATTCCCCACTTCTCCACCTGAGTGGCAGAGGCTTATCTGGTGAACCAGATGTGTTTCCTCACTCCTACATTCCTGCTGGGTGACCTTTTGGCTAGTCACAGTTCTTCAGAACTCTCTCGGCCCCACCTGCCTCACAAGGTGTCTGTTGTGGGGAGAGGAAGGGAAAGGAGTTTGTAAGCCGCCTTGAGTCTCCTTACAGGAGAGAAAGGTGGGGTATCAATCCAAACTCCTCCTTCTCCTCCCCCTTCTCCTCCTTCTTCAGGTTTGTTGGTGCCAACTGGGTTTGACACAGAGATAGTCCACATTCTAGTTCATTCTGCAATCCGTGACCACCTGCTGGTCTACTACAGGGGCGTAACGAGGCAGCCCTGGGCAAACTGTAGCCCTGGGCAAAACCTGAGTTGGATGCCCCCCCCCCACCGCCACATGGGCGGCCACTCCACCACAACCAAATTGTTTTTTGCACCAGGACATTGGTGCCTGCAGGGGGTGCATTTTTAGACATATCAGCACCAAAATTTCAGCATATCATCAGGAGACTGTCCTTATGCCACTTCCCAAGTTTGGTGAGGTTTGGTTCAAGGAGTCCAAAGTTATGGACTCCCAAAGGGGTGGCTCCCATTCCCATTGTTTCCACTGAGACCTAATAGGAGATTGGGGGCTACAGTTTTGAGGGTCCATAACTTTGGCCCCCCTGAACCAAACTGCACCAAACTTGGGGGGTGCCATCATCTCCAGATGATACCCTGAAATTTTGGTGCCGATACATCCAAAAGTGCACCCCCTGCAGGAACATCCTAGAAATTTGCCCAAGAATCTTTGTTCTGCATTGAGTTTTCTGCATTGCTGTCAATGGGGGTTGCAGGCTGTGGGGGGCACATTTCTGAAGGCACAGTCTCAAAACTTTCAGGGTCTCATCGGGAGACTGCCCTAATGATACCCCCAAGTTTGGTGCAGTTTGGTTCAGGGGGGCCAAAGTTAAGGACCCTCAAAACTGTAGCCCCTATCTCCCATTAGCTCCCATTGGAAACAATGGTGGATAAGGACACCCCCTTTGGGAGTCCATAACTTTGGGGGGTAGCATAAGGACAGTCTCCCCCAAACTTGGGGGGGGGGTAGCATAAGGACAGTCTCCTGATGATACGCTGAAATTTTGGTGCCGCTAGCCTAAAAACTGCGCCCCCTGCAGGCCAAAAATGGAAAACCACCAAAATACCCAAAAACGAACCCAGCATTTTGATGCCTTCCACAAGGTGAAGCCCTGGGCAGCTGCCCACCTTGCCCAATGGGCATTACGCCAGTGGTCTACTACTTTCCCCATACTTTGAAAAGGAACTACGTTGTCTAACACCTTAACAGAAGGTCACCTCTTTTCTTTCTGGTAACTGTTTGGAAGCGTGTTACTGTATTTGGAAAGTTTGATTATGATTGTAAAAATAACGGGTTTTGTTCCTGGAAAGGAAAACTGTGGTTATTCCGAGCAGGGACGGAGGACATCATCCCAGACTGAGAAGGGGAGATCCCAGACTAAGCCTGAATATACCCTTTCCCAATCTGACACCGGAGAATATAAGGAGAGTCTCTGCTGCTTAGGAGCCCTCTAGGGTTGTCTCAGTGCAAGTAATTTGAAAAGAGCATAAGGTGACACTGCTAATCTATATGAGCCCTAAGGCACTGTAGTTAGTTCTAGGCTAAATACTATGTAATATTTATTAGAAGTCACCAGAATAGAAACTGGAAAGAAAAGGATTGAAGCCAAAATATCTAAGAGCTGATGTACATTCAAGAGAATTGTGTGTTACACTTATACAGGATCTGCACCAGTTCAGAACCCCAGATTACTCGTAGTCTCCATGTCAGTAATTTCATGCTTATGAAAAAGCTAATTCTCTTCCACACATTGCACTTACCCCATTTGCCAAAGTGTTTTTGATCTTGTTTACAGTGAAGTATGTCCATGCTCCCCTCCTCCAAACATTGCCATTGTTTTGCTTCTTTACGCATTTGCTGCAGTGCTTCATAGCATTGCTGATTTGATGGTCCCCCAAAAAACCAGAAGGGAAATGGCAAAAAAACCCCTAGAAATTAAGAGGAGAGGGATGAAGTGGTGAGTCAAAAAAAAAAGGAGAGAGGAATTTATCGTATAAGACACTTAGGCACATTCAGGCAGTAGAATGTTTACAACCCCAAGGGTTAATCTAGAACTCCATGTGATTGGCTGAGAGAACTACACAGCATTCCGTAGCCAGAGGACCAGGAGTTCTGACAGGAGAACTGAACTGAGAGGTGGAGTGAATGGTTGTTTTGTTGTAGCTCCTTTCTCTTGTAGCTGAGGGCCAGTTCAAAGTGAACTGTGCTTCTCTGATTAAGTGCCAGGAAGGACAGATTTCAGTTAGGGAATCTGTGCCAATGTCCTGGAGTTAACCATAACACAGTAACTGTGCTTAATTACACTGGTGGTTTGATAGTTTTCTCTGAGGAGATATGGAGCAGGGAAGCTCCTGGTTTTGGGGGGGGGGAGTTAAATAGAGAAAGGATTGGAACTTCCTGAGGGAGAGCAGCCGTCCTTCTCTGAGAAGCACCATGTGAGCAAGACACTGTAGTGGAGAGACTTTCAGAAATAGTGTTCAAAGAACTGTGTGAGTTATACTTACCTGACGGTAGAAATTAAGGTTTTTAAACAATGTGCTAGAAAGCCATTCCAAATACTCAGTGGTGGAATTCAAATAATTTAACAACCAGCTCCAGTGGGGGGATTCAAATAATTTAACAACTGGCTGTTTACAAGCACCATTTTAACAACTGGTTCTGCCAAAGTGGTGTGAACCTGCTGAATCCCACCACTGCAAATACTGTAACATTTATACGGGAGTATTTAGGTTTTTTTGTCTAGAATTGAAGTGACTGTAACAATGGGAAGGAGAATGACCTGTATGAAACTTGTATCAACTGGAAAAAGTTGCCAAAAGAACTTGTAAATAGTAATCTCTCAGAAACCTGCTTCTTGCCCATATATTTATCTATTTATTGCTTTGCCAGTAAAGCACTTTCACTTGGTTCCTGTAAATAAAATCTTTTAATTTCATGGTTTAACGTTACAAGCCTCTGGTGCCATTTTAGTATTTCCTGACAGAAAACAAACGGGTTATTTTGGGTGTCCCTTCAGAGTTGCTTCTCTGCCTAACTGAAAAATGCCCTGGATGAGTGACTAAAGACTTTCTTTTCCTTTTCTGTTTAATCTTATGGCAAAGGTGGGAAAACTTAGAAAGTAAAACACCCTCTCCACATTACTAAAAATCTGTTCTGAGAGAGAGAGAGGAAAAAAGAAAAGCTGTTCAGTCAGAGCTGTATGGTCTGTTAGAGGAGGTTTTTTGGGGGTGGTGTTGGAGGGAAAGTTCCTCAAGGCATTGGGCAGTTGACAGGTGCTTGAGGGCACCCCCCTTCTGTACAGGTGCATGTGATATGGAGCAACGAGGAATTTGGGCAGTCGCAAAGGGGGTGGGGTAGGGGCCATTGTTTCAAATATGTTCACTCTGTGAAGGAAACCAGCTTGGGAACATTTTCAGCGAAAAACAATGTGGTAAAAGTGTTTTCAGAAACAATGGAGGAAAAAGCTAGTACAGACCTCCACAAAGGAAACGGTCGATTATCACCCCGGAAATGTTGCAAGTAATTTGTAAAAAAAATGGCCCTAGTCTCTCGAGGGAGCAGTCAGCATAACCTTGGTACTTTACTGTGTGCTGGGCGTATCTTTTGAACTCAGGGGAAGTGGGTGATGCAGGGTCCTGCCTGGGTCCTGCCACCTGGGTCCTGCCACCCAAAGGATTCAAAGGTGCGCATGCAAAGCAGGTAAAGGATTCAATGGTGTTGATGGTGAAGTAACCTTGAGTGCATTCCACAGCCCGGGCGATGGGCCAGATGCATCGGCGAAGACTTTATCTTTGCGCGGGAGATGAAGCCTCTGTTCCCATGGGAAGCAGGAAGGGGGGATGGGGTGCCTGGTATTATAACCTGTGCTTCTGGCGGGAAGTGTCATTCCTGCCACCGGGCGTGTACTTTGAGCTTTCTAACATGTCTTAATAAATGGACTTTTAATACACAAGACTTCTATTTCTGCGTCTATGGAATTCCTTACATTGTGGCAGGAATCCTAATTCATCTATATTCCTGTGCAGTGGACCTCTTGTCTTGCGATGGAGAGGTTGAATTTTACTGCGCGAGGTCTTGTGCTTTCAAAGAGGGTTCGACCTTCGCTTCTGGATCTGGAGGAACCAGCAGGAGAACGGGCCTCGCTGGTGGCTCTTTCCCCGGCCCCTCGATCGCACGAAGTCTTCCTTTACTCCGTTGGAACGAGGGACGGACGAAGCGACCATGGGGACTTCCGCGGAGTTGTTTGGGGCGCTTGTCTATGGATCGAGCCTGTGGATCGAGATTTCTACCTGCTCTCGTGGGATTACAAACCTCAGATGCAACCTGTCATGGAGGAGACGGGCTTGACCACCTTTCATGCGGCAACCCAGGAATCCATTGAACGCATTCCTGGACTTCGTGATTTTGGTGATGCTCCCAAAGAACCACCGTGGCACAGCATCAGTCTTCCGGCCCAAAGGACACCGACTCAACCTGGAATTGGGAGGGGTATCCGCATTACGCTTCCCCAATGGACCCCCCGATCCCTCGTCCGCATCGCGACCGCACTGGTGGTGCCTCCCGGGGAGCCACCGGTGGCTACGGGCGGCTACGGATTGTCTCCGGCCAGGGGCTCGCTTCCTGATGACGAAGAGTCTGAAGAAAGCCTGCATTCCCAGCCGGACCGGGTTCCTCTCCCATCGAGAGTAGACACGGATGAGGAAGTAGGGCGACTTCGGAGATGCCCAAGCGGCATGGAACCGTGGAACGCCAGCTATGGGAGGAGGAACGGGCACAGTTACCGCAGCAAGAGCTAAACCCTGCAGAGGGACCGGAACAGCAACGCAAAAGAAGTCCAGCTCGAAGTTGGACCGTATGCCAAAGACGCTGGGCTGGGCCTAACGGCAATATGCTCCAGAATCTGTCAGTCCATGATAAAGTCCTGGAAACAGTCCAGACTGGATTTATTACAACGGCAACGCCGAAGCTGCCTGTTCTGGCGCATACGCAAAGTGAACTCACTGGAAGCCCTTAAACGGGACGAACTGCTTAAATTAGGGCTGGAGAAAAGCTGCTTTGCATGCGCGCAAAGATGCGATTTTGACCGCAAGGAGAGGGAGCTGGCTGCTTTGGGAGAGGAACCTAAGGAGGCAGCAGACCAGGGGGGCGCAAGTTGGAACCTATGCTGTTACTGATCATGTCGGTGCCAGGGGCCATTACCGCGTACCTGGGTCCTGCCACCTTAAACGCCAGCGGCACCGCCAGCTCGCATTCCAGCCCTGTACAACAGCCAGCTTCGCCCAACCTGCTCAGCCAGCGAACCACCTCCCAGCAGGCCTTTAAAGAGCCGCCGAACGGGCTACTCAGAGCCCCGATACCAGCCCGCTTTTGATGGGACCGCTTCCAAACTTCCTACTTCATCTTGCAACTCAATGCCCACTTACACCCGGGAAGACTATGATGATCTATACCCGGTCTGAACGCCGAAAAATACGGGACATCGGCTCAGTCTGGGGATGGGGCGGCAGCCGACTGGTTCGCGACTGTTTTGGATTTGCCGGGATGAGGACTTCTCGCGACAGTGCCCGCGATTCCTCCAAGCTTTGAGAGCTGGCCGCTTTCAAGATCCAGGCCGAGAATGAAGCTATCCGCATCTTCATCAAAACTATCCAGCAAGGCAACACGCCGCTTGCAGATTTTGTCCGCGTGAATTTAGATGCGGGCGGCTGCTGGAACTTCCTCCTGAGTGGCCTGAACGCATGAAATGCTAATACTTCCTCGGATGCTGTGGATAGTAAGCTTCGATGAAACGGTGTGTTTAATTGAGGGTTCGCATCTACGTACCATTGCAGATTGGATCCAGTTAGTCTCAAGTGGCGCCTCGCTTTAGATCATTTCGCCAAGGCCATACGCCGTAGTAAAACCACTACTGTGTCCACCTTCAAGTCAAGCCCAGCAGCTCCCTACCGGGAAACCTAACCTCTGAACGCCGTCACTTGGGTTTGTGTCTTTACTGCGAGTGAGGGCCAGGTCATCTAGAAGCCGCTAACTGTCCCAAGAAGCAAAACCAACCGCTCCAGCTCCGCTGCACTCTGGCGTCTGCCAAACCACCACACACGCAGGTCAGGGGGTCAGCCCCACTGAAACAGATCTAAAGCGGTGACCGAGCCACTCCAGAGGAGGGAAGCAGCTGTCTGTCCTGTTTCTTCAGCCCCCCATGGACATGGGCCCGACTCCGCTGACGCGGTGAGTGAAGGCAAGCTTCCCATTACTGTTCAAGCATTTCTGGCCAACCCGCTCGTATTTAAACACACCTTGACTCGCATTATAGCCTCGGCCACCTTTGTGGATTCCGCTGCTCCCACTGCTTAAATCGTGCCCCAGGTGGCAGAGGAGCTAGGTCTGACCCGGTACAATTCTGGCTAAGCTCCATACCATTCACCTTAAATGGACGGCAGCCCCTCGGAAACGAAGGACCGTGCCCAATACAAACACAGCCGGTTCTCCTCCGCTAAGCCCGACCATTTAAGGGGAGAAAATTAGTTTCATTTTGGCGCCAATTGTTCAAACACTCCATAGTTTGGGCATGCCTTGGTTATTGTTACATGAACCAAAAAATTCATTTGGAAAGAAAGGATCCTAGAATTCACTGACCCTCCCTAGCGGTGAACACATGAATTGGGAAGAAAACCTAACGCCTCCTGACACACTCCCCTCTCTTGCTTCCTCAGTGATTGCCCCCGATTCTATTGACATCCCACCTGCATATCAGGATCTAGCCAGAGGTTTTCAGGAGCAGGAATACGATCAATTGCCACCCCACAGAGGCACTAACTGTAAAATTGTCATACAACCAGGGGAACAACTGCCCAAGGGTAGAATTACCGCGATGAGTCCCAATGAGGAGAAGGAGACTTACGTGCTTTCTTAGACAAGAACCTTGCTCAAGGGTTTCATGCGGGCGGGCTACCAAACACACAGATAATTTAACGCCTGGTGCTCCCCGCTTTTGTTTGTCAAAAAAGAAAGATGGGTCTTTACGGCTTTGCACAGATTATCGAGGGTCTCAATCGCGTCTCCTGTCCAATAAATATCCTTTGCCTTTGATCAAGGACCTTTTAGATGCACTCGCAAAGGGCGATTTTTACTAAATTAGACTTGAGAGAAGCTTACTACAGAGTCAGAATTGCTGAAGGATATGAACACCTGACCCAACGCTTTTAATACAAAGTTTGGACAGTTTGAATATTTAATAATGCCATTCGGGTTAAGTACTGGGGCTCCCCCCGGAGCTTTCGCGAAGCCCCTTATCAACGGTTCTCCATGATTTACTGTACAGAGGTGGAGTTGTTGTATATTTAGATGACGCTTTTGAATTTACTTTCGCGAAACTATAGAAGAGCATGAAATATTGGTCCGAGAGGTATTGAAACGCTTTGCTTGACAACTCTCTTTGCCAAACTCTCCAAATGCTGCTTTCATCAGACCTCCATTGACTATTTGGTTACGGATCTCGCCGGAGGGGCTTAAAATGGATCCTGCTAAAATTGACGCAGTCCTCCAATGGCCTGCCCCCACCAACCGCAAAGAACTCCAGTCGCTTTCTCTTTGGTTTCCTTGCTTAATTTCTATCGTGGATTTTATACCCCAATTTGTTGAACTGACTCTCCCTCTCACAGACCTCTTTACGCACTAAGGGTAAAGATTCACTGTCCGCGAAGCCGGGGCCCCCCTTGTCTGGTCTGGGGAATGTCAAAAAGCCTTTCAACTGTTAAAATTCATGCTACTCAACGAACCTATCCTAAAGCACCCCAACCCAGATCTCCCCGCTTGTGGTTCCACGGACGCTTCGACAAAGCACCTCGGGCAGCCCTGTTGCAGAAAAAAATAAAGATGGTAGACTGGTTCCGTGTGCTTATTTGTTCTAAAAAAATTCTCTGGTGCCGAACTCAACTGGACTGTGGGAGACAAGGAGACTGCGCCATCAAAGCAGCACTCTCCACTTGAAGCCACTGGCTGGAGGGGGCTAAGCACCCTTTCAAGTTTGGTCGGATCATAAAAACCTGGCAGCTCTTTCCACCCCCCCCTCAAGATGTCCAAGCAAAACAACTTCATGGGCCGATTTCTTTTCGTTTCTCGCTTCTTTACAGTCCATTTTTTTCCCTGGGAAAACCAACAACTGGCTGGCCGGCTCTACAGCCTACCCGGGAGGGTGGAGCTGCCTCAGAGACATTCCACGACTGTTCTTTCCCTCCCAGTTGGGGTTGGCTGTCACCCGATCTCAAACGCCCGCCTCCCTCCACCCCCGCTCCCAGTCTCTGCGTCTCTCTCCTTTCCTACGGGGGGAGGAGGCGGGCTGCATGAGCCTCCAGCGACTGAAGGGGACTCCCAATTGCGTTTGGAGAATGGAGTTTGGCGGAGGGAATGTTGAGGCTCGTCCTCCCCTCCCATAAAGCAAGTTCTTGAAACTTGCCCACGATGCCCGGTCGGCTGGACATTTTGGCTTTTGAAAACTCTGCACTTAGCCCGCCCGGCAGTTCTGGTGGCGCAATGCCAAAGACATTGAGGCTTACATTAAAGGCTGCTCGGTTTGTGCAGAAGCCAAACCATCCGGAAAGCCCCATGGACTGTTAGAAACCTCTCCCGGTAGCTTCCAGCCTTTGGGAAGTCATCTCCATGGATTTTCATTACAGATTTGCCCGAAAGTCATGGCAACACGGTTTTATGGGTGGTGGTAGACTTATTCTCTAAAGCAAGCCCATTTTATTCCATGTGCTTCCATCCCTCCGCCTCCTAAGTTGGCACGGCTGTTTATTCAACATGCTTCTACCGTCTCCATTCCGCCTCGTTAAGGTGGTCTCCGACCCGCTGCCCCCAATTCATCTCAAAGTTCTAGGCGTTTTTGGGGTTGTTGGGAGCCGCCCGTCGTCGCAGCTTCTACCACGCTCAAAGTGATTGTGGCGCAGACGGAGAGAACTTAACAGAACCCTAGAGCGAGTATTTACGTTGTTACCAACTACCACCAAGACAATTGGTGCGAGCTTATTCCGCTTGGCGGATCGCATACAACAATCGGTTCATAGTAGCACAAAGAGAAACCCCTTTGAAATTGTGTCTGGTCGCCTCCCTTCCCGCTGCTACCAACTACACCGCAGCAGCTTTTGGACCCCCCCAGAATTTCTTAACAATGGATTTCATCCCTAGCCGAGGGATGGAAGTCGGTCCAGACCGCATGCCACAGCAAGCAAAGGACTCCCAAAACTGCAAGCGGATAAACACCGCCAGATTTCCCCTCTCGTGTGGGCTCCTGGGTGTATTTATCTGGCAAAAAAAATCTCAGAGAGCATAAATTTTCCAAACTTGGCAAGAGATTTGTGGGACCTTTTCAGATTACTAAAGTGATTAATGATGTCACTGCCCGCTTAGATTTGCCTAACTCTCTAGTAACATCCATCCTGCAATGTGCTCCATTCCAGTTTGCTTGCTCAAGGAGGCTCCCTCGGCTTCCGATGCCTGGCACCCACTTCGACATGAGAGGCCCCCCTCGACTATTATTGATGGCCACAAGCACTACGGCAAATTGACGCTTATCCTGGACTCTCGCTTTAATCGCGCGAATGCATTGGGCACGTATTTAGTTTCTTGGGTGGGATATTCCTCTGGGTATAATCAATGGGTTTATTCCGTAAACATTGAAGCCCCCACCCTTATTAAGTTGCTTTCCACAGCGCCTTTCCGCACAAACCTGGGGAAGGGGTTTTCTTTTAGGGGAGGCAGAGTGTAAAAGGATTCAATGGTGTTGATGGTGAAGTAACCTTTGAGTGCATTCCACAGCCAGGCGATGGGCCAGATGCATCGGCTAAGACTTTATCTTTCTTGCTGAGATGAAGCCTCTGTTCCCATGGGAAGCAGGAAGGGGGGATGGGGTGCCTGGTATTATAACCTGTGCTTCTGGCGGGAAGTGTCATTCCTGCCACTGCGTGTACTTGAGCTTTCTAAGATGTCTTAATAAATGGACTTTTACTACCAAAGCCTTTTATTTCTGCGTCTATGGAATTCCTTACAGTTGGGTTGCCAACCTCTAGGTGGGGCCTGGAGATATGGAATTGCAGCTGGTTTTCAGATAACAGAGATGAATTGCTTCGCTTAGCACATAGGTGTCAAGCTCGTGGCCCTCCAGATGTTATGGACTACAGTTCCCCTCATCCCCTGCCAGCTGCTGGCAGGGGATGATGGGAACTGTAGTCCATAACATCTGGAGGGCTGCAAGTTTGACACCTGTGGCTTAGTATAATGTACTCTATGGCACTCTCTACCCTACTGAGGTCCCCCTCTTCTCCTAACTCTACCATCTCCAGACTCCATCCCTAAATATCCAGTATTTTCCAGACATGGAAGCCCCATGTGGAGGGTCATTTGAGGCAAATGTGTGCATATGCAACTGAATTGGGAAAGTCCCCGTGTCAAAATTTCTTACTTAGGAATAAGACTATGTATCAGGCAGCCCTGGATTTCTGCCGAGTATTGGTAGCTATCAGCCTTTGTTACTTACAGTAGAAACCTAGAATATGTTTATTTTAAAAATTTGATATGCTGCAGCTTCAAAGACTGGCTCAGCACAATTCACAAAATAAGATCAAAATCATTCGCACTGATAACTGTTAGAATCCCAGAAGTATGAAGCTGGAGAATTTTGGAGGTCATTACATACAAGAATTCAAAAGATTTTAAAGATTGATGTTCAAATGAAACCTGAGGCTTATCTGCAGAGGTGTAGCTGGGCCAGAGTGCGCCCAGTGCGCACTCTGTGTTTTTCACTCCACTTTCACCTTAGTTCAGCCTGGAAAAGCGGCCTGTTCCCTTCAGGCTGAAAATGGCCTGGTGGGAACTACACTTCCCATGAGACCCTGGGGCTCGCAAAGTTTCCTGGGAAGTGTAGTTCCCACCAGGCCGTTGTCAGCCTGAAGGGAACAGGCCGCTTCTCCAGCCTGCACTGCTTCACTAAGATAAGTGTGTGTGGGTGTGCCGCGGGCGTGATGGTGGTGGATTGTCCACCCCCAGGTGCGTGCCCAGTGCAATGCCCCCCCCCCCCCGGTCCCCTGGTAGCTCTGCTTCTGATTATCTGTTGAGACTTATCTCTGGAAAGAAGACACGGAACTTTATTTTTATATATAACAACAGCAGCAAGAATACTATATGTGTAGAAATGGAAAACTCTGATTATACCTACAATTAAAGAATTGAGGGTGAAAGTATTCTAGTTGACTAAGATGGCCAAGTTAACTTTGCTACTTAATGAAAAAAGCCTTAATGAAGTTCATGGACAATTGGATAGAGTATCTAGATAGAGTATCTAGACAAATCAGAGAAAAATAAATTGATGACTAGTAGTTTTGAAGGTGAAGGACTGTTAAAATAAGCTCCAATAGAGAAAAGTGAGATTTTATTTCTAATGATAAAGATCTAATTTCATTTCAATACTTAATGGCTCAGTGCTGAAAGTTTAGGGTTTAAGATTAATAGTCGGTGCAGAAGAAACTAGAAGTCTCTATGAAATAAGTACTTTATAATTAGATGAATTTTTATCTTTGGGTATGTTTTGGATTTTGAAGTAACGTGTTTCCCCGAAAATAAGACAGGGTCTTATATTAATATTTGCTCCAAAAGATGCGTTAGATCTTATTTTCAGGAGATGTTTTATTTTTTCCATGATTTTGTGCCCCCCATGTGACCAGATCAGCTGCACCGGGGAATCTGTAACTAGGGCTTGTTGTTGGAGCAGGGCTTATATTTCAAGCATCCTCCAAAAATCCCGAAAAATCACGCTAGGGCTTATTTTTGGGGGTAGATCTCATTTTGGGGGAAACAGGGGACAAAGACAAGATTTTGACATCTCATCCCCCCAAAAAGAATCCCAAAAGTATGAAAGCACATTAAATACCTTGAAGTCCAAAACGTAAAACAGACTGAGAGAATTCTGTTTTGTAATTTTTGTGCTCTAATCCTTAGTGCGCTTAGACAAAAATCCATGCAGCTGAAATACGCCAGGCTTAATACCACATAGGGAAGATAGAGTGGTTACACTACTCATATCTCATTTTTACCCGCTCTTCTCACCCAGAGATTTCTGTTTCATCTGCGACTCCTGTTGCATACGATGACCACCCCCCATGTATCCCCTGCCTCTGTTCAGCATGTGTGGATCAATACATTTTTTTCCTCCGACACCCATTTTAGCTTCATTTCGTAGGCCTGATCTCAAAATGACCCATTGGTTCAATCAGATTTCTCCATTAACCCTTTCCTCTCCTTCAGCCTCATTCCTTCATTTGTGTCCCTTTATCTCCATCTCTTCCCACCCCCCCATCCCTCTCCCCTCGCTGCCCCCCCTTCCGGCAGCAGCTGTTGTGTTCGCTGGCTTTGCTTCACTGGGGATTGTGGCATTCCATAGTTAAAGCGATAATCGTGACTTTCCAAGCGGGTGGTAATTTGACAGCGTGCACCTGTTTCGTCTCCTTTTTATTGGTGACATCCCGGCTCTTCGGTACCATTATATATTTAACTATTGTAATGCCTCTCCGGGGCTGACGAGGCTTGACAGCCGGAGGGATAAAAATCCGCCTACCCCCTCATCTTGAATAATTTCAACTTTTGTACATTTGAATGATAAAAAGCATTTTGGGAAAGGGGGAAGGTTGTTCATATAATGTACCCTTGTGGAACCTGCGGGCCAGGCGGACTTTTTAGCTGCTCCAACTTGGCTTGCCTGCCCATGGGCACTGTTTGCTTCAGAGATGTTAATCCAAGTATTACGGATGATGCTGTAACAATGTACTACATGTGTATCCCACCTTACAGTTCATAACAACAAGAGGGTTATGAAGGAGCGTGACTCCCGTACTGTCTGCAGTTCTTGTCCCAACATGCGCCTTACGGGATTCCACTTTGCATTCCCCACTTTGTTGTTACTTTATATATTCAGCGTGTCATATGCACAGAACTTCAGGTGTTATGGTCAGTTCCAAATAGGTGTGCATAAGCTCATAGAATCTCTTTCCACCCTCCCGTTTCCATCCAGCCTCAGTTCCATTCACTGCAGACAGTGTTCCTGCTAATCTCATGGGTTTCAGAAGAAGAGGAGGAGTTTGGATTTATGCTCCACCTTTCTCTCCTGTAAGGAGACTCAAGGTGGCTTAGAAACTCCTTCCCCTCCTTTCCCCACAACAGACACCTTGGGAGGAAGGTGGGGCTGAGAGAGTTCCGAAGAACTGTGACTAGCCCAAGGTCACCCAGCAGGAATGTAGGAGTGAGGAAACACATCTGGTTCACCAGATAAGCCTCTGCCACTCAGGGGGAGGAGTGGGGAATCAAACCCGGTTCTTTAGATTAGAATCCACCTGCTCTTAACCACTACACCACGCTGGCACTTCAGTGAGCACATAGAATCTCTTTCCACCCTCCCATTTCCATCCAGCCTAAATTCCATTCACTGCAGACAGTGTTCCTGCTAATCTCATGGGTTTGTAGAGTGACCGAGACGGGTGTGTTTTGTGTGTGTGGGGAGCAGATGCACTTACAAGGACTGTCAGACCTATTCAAAGGCCTCAACCTTAGAGGAAGAGTGGAGGAGAACTTGGTTAGAAGCGCCATCAGACCATGGTGGGAGCTGGAGAGACCTGCTCTGATCACACGGGGGAGCTGAGGGGGGTTTCTGTTCAGAAGTTTTGTCGGATTATTATGGGTTTGGGGAAGGTTGTGCTTAGACATTCATTTAATAATAGTGTGTAAAGTTCTGGTTGCTCCATCTCAGAAGTCTGTAAGTGGAGGCAGAGGTCTTTATGATTTACACAATTTTTGATGGATACTAAGCAGCAACCAAAACTCAGATCTAATAAGGGTATGTGGGGCGCAGTGGGAAGAGTGCCTGACTGGAAGTGGGGAGACCAGGTTTCCAATCCCCGCTCCGGTGCCAGGTTGATTGGTTGACATGGGACTGGTCACTCTTCAGGAGTGTGGTTGTGTTGGAAGACCACAGTTAGAACGGCAGATGTTTTTAATGAAAAGGGGCTTTAAAGCCCTTGTCCCACGGACAAAATATCCCGGGATAGACCTGGGATCATATATCCCGGGGTGTTTTTATCCAGGTTTCTCCCTTCACATGGCTGCCCATCAGTGCTTTTAGGCCGGGTGGAAGAACACCAGTGAATTATGCACGAGCCCCCGGTTTATTTTCATTTTCCACATGAACGTTTACATTGACGTCATTGACGTCGTTTATGCAGTTTGCGTATGTTTACGTAGTGTATTTAGATTCCATTTTTCCGACATTCTGATTGGCTGCAGCTAAGAGGCGGGGAGAGCAGGCGGCAAAGCCGGGGGCAAAAAAAACCTGGCCCGTCTCTTGCGGTATTTGCATGGGAGCGGATTGGCGCGGGCTTTTTCAAACGAACCGCCAATTTTATTGCTTTTTGAAAGCCGCGGGATGAGGCAAATCTCTCAGGGCGGGCCCGAGTGAGACCCAGAAGCCATGTGGAAGACATGGCCGAACCGGGACGGTTCACTTCCTTAACACAGGATATATTGACCGTGGAAAAAACGCCCTTGGGACTAGAAGTGCTAGAAGGATGCCGTAGTCCCTCTGTGAATTTGCCTAAACGTAGACATTTTTACAAGAAGATCTCTGTAGAGTTCCTTTCCTTCAGAGATTAACTTGGCAGCCCAAAGAAAGGAGGTGAGGTCTTTTTCAGTGTTGCCTGATTTTCAGAGTCAACTTTTCATTCCCCAAGGCTTCGAAAGGCTGACCTGAGCTTTGTTTTGGTTCCTAAATGTGCGCTGTGGTCTCTTTTTGGAACTCACATTAGTTAACAGTGGATTGGGAAGGTTTTATTTCTTTGCATGCTGCGGCGGGAACCTCTCAAAGACTTGAGAGTACCTCACACATTCTCTAAGCGAATACAGTTTTCTTAAGTGCTTATCCTGAAGTTAGATGGTTGTGGGGATTCAGCCAGCGCTCTTGTTTACACTGTGATGGATAGCACATCCGGGGATATTCTGTAAAAATACTTCAGTCCAAAAGGAGTAATATTGTAATGGATTCCTGGGTGCATTGACAACTCTGCATTTTGAGTAATGAAGCCCTAGGTGAAGGGCATGCAAATTATTTTTGATGGTGGACCGTATAGCTCTAGGTGGCATTGTCTGGATTAAGAAAACAGATCATAGCACAAGTGAGTTTTGCGCTTTTCTTTATGCTTTTGCACGAAACCTTTCCAGAACCCCAAACCCTGTCAGTGAGCTCTGAGCTTTTCCTCTGAGCAGCGTAGGAGGTTAAGAGCTCGTGTATCTAATCTGGAGGAACCGGGTTTGATTCCCCTCTCTGCCGCCTGAGCTGTGGAGGCTTATCTGGGGAATTCAGATTAGCCTGTGCACTCCCACACACGCCAGCTGGGTGACCTTGGGCTAGTCACAGCTTCTCGGAGCTCTCTCAGCCCCACCCACCTCACAGGGTGTTTGTTGTGAGGGAGGGAAGGAGAATGTCAGCCCCTTTGAGTCTCCTGCAGGAGAGAAAGGGGGGATATAAATCCAAACTCCTCCTCCTCCTCCTCCTCCTCCTCCTCCTTCTTCTTCTTCTGATGCACAGAGCAGATTCTCCCATTGACTGCATTAACTTTCTTACGAACGTTCGTATTGCTTGAGGGAGCATTTTGAAATAAATGGCCCAGGCTAACCTGATCTTGTCACATCTCAGAAACTAAACAGGGCCGACTCTGGCTATGATTTGAATGAGAGGTCTCCAAGGAATACCAGGGTCATGAAGAAGAAGAAGATGATGATGATGATTTTGGATTTATATCCCACCTTTCTCTTGTAAGGAGACTCCAGGTGACTTACAAACTCCTTTCCCTTCCTCTCCCCACAACAGACACCTTGTGGGGTAGGTGGGGCTGAGAGAATTCTGAGATAACTGTGGTTAGCCCAAGGTCACCCAGCAGGAATGTAGGAGTGCAGATAAGCCTCTGCCACTCAGGTGGAGGAGTGGGGAATCAAACCCGGTTCTCCAGATTAGAATCCACCTGCTCGTAACCACTACACCATGCTGACATGAAGGCAGGCAATGGCAAACCACATCCTAATGTCTCTTGTCTTGGAAACCCCATGGGGTTGCCGTAAATCAGCTGAGAAATGACGGCCGAAAATTCGGATAAAACAGGAGTGCTCACTAGAGGATCTCCACCTGGTCATCAGAAGACAGGTATTTCTCCACTTCCAACCCGTACTATTTTTGATGCTGTTATTTTCCGAAAAAATTAAGATGAAAGTAATACTTTGGCCATCTCATCGTAACAGAGTTGTTACTCTGCAGATGTCTTTCTCTAAAGATTCTGGTTTTCTTCCTGGCATCTGGAAGGAGTGAAGGCTACTTTCCCTGTTAACAGTTTAACTATGCGGGAATAATGGATACGTCTGTCAAAAAAGCGCACAGAATGTCTCACTGAAGTGGGTAATATGCCCATCTGGCTGCGTGCCAGGCCCAAGAACTGCCAAACCTTTGCTGGGGTTTTTGAAGTTCTCAGGGTCTGGCTGAGAGCCAGATAGATGTATTGCACAAACAAAATATTTTGCATGTTCCTCCTTACAACGCAGGGACAGGGAGGGGGAGTCCTTTGCCTTTGAAACACAACGAGAGAAGAAGCATTCTCCAAAGACGAGGCGCCAATCAAAACGACATTTCGGCTCTCTGTCACGGCCAACATACCTTTCGGCAGCCTGCTACGAGGCAGCAACTTTGTGTGAAAAGCAGTTGAACTGCCCTGCCAATAACTTTCTTTGGAAGTGGCGTTCTTCTGCGCCCTTGAGTGCGGCGTCGCGAGGCCAAAATGTCAAGTGCGCTGTTTGCAGAGTGACTTCATTTCAAGAAGGGTTAGTAACACCAACTGCTGCTACTTTCACCACTGTTTCTTACTAGGAGAAGAAGTGCGGAGTGATCTGAAGCAAACCCTTTCGCCCTTTGGAGCCTACCTTTCTTCGGTCGAATCCCCACTACCGTCTTAGCCAGGTTTCAGAACACAAACTAACCAGGTTTGAGGGACGACCTCCCCATTGCTTGCGTGGCAGATTCCATTTCTGGCGCTCGTTCTCCCCGTTAATCCGCATTCCAGCAGGACCTGGTTGCAAGTGGCATAGACCCCATTAACACGGTTCAGAGCTGATCCGAGGGAAGGGATGAGGGTTGAAACCCTGACTCGTTTCCTGCCCTGGAGTGTGATGCGGAATTCGGGCAACCAATCAGCACTGCGATGCACGCACAGCCTTTCCTTGGTTTTGTTTCCGCTTTTGCGATCGGCCAGCAGAAGGGGACGCAAACGTTAAACAGTCAAACGTGTAACTTTGAATCGTTAATGTTTTACACAGGTAACGATTAACTGTTTGCACCATTAAACAGTTAAACGTTAAACTTTTACACGCTGTTTTTTAAATCATGCCCCTACAATGTACGTTACCCTGCAGGCTTTCTAAGGTTTCCCCAAAGTGTCTCCACCAGGGGCGTAGCTACTTAAAATGACATCTGGGTCTCATCCTGAGTGCAGTTCTGTTGGGGCAAGGGTGCGAATGCTAGCCTATGTATCCACATCTGTCATATGTTGATGGGCCTTTTGTTCTGTTTCTATGCACTTAATAATGTAGATAACTAGGCTGCCCATTCTTGGGACTCCGGAAGGGAGGAATGGAGGCCGCCGTGGGCAAAGCCTGACAGGAGACTGTCGCTTTGGCCTTGAGATACTTGTCTTCGAAAACAAAGTCTTTCACACCTCGTTGTTCTCACATTCTATGGGAAGAAGGGAGGGGGAAGTTCAGAGGAGTCAGAGGGAGATAAATATTACTGTAAAAACCAGGATCGCCAGAACTGCTGCCATAGGAGGTGGTGATGGCCACTAACCTGGCTAGCTTTAAAAGGGGCTTGGACAGATTTATGGAGGAGAAGTCATCTTTGGCTACCAATCTTGATCCTCCTTGATCTGAGATTGCAAATGCCTTAGCAGACCAGGTGCTCGGGAGCAGCAGCAGAAGGCCATTGCTTTCACACCCTGCATGTGAGCTCCCAAAGGCATCTGCGAGTAGCAGAGTGCTGGACTAGATGGACTCTGGTCTGATCCAGCAGGCTCTTTCTTATGTTCTTATGTCTTAACTGGCTTTCTGAAGCTGAGTGCTTGTTGCCAATCCAATAAAGACTTCTGATCTGATATCTAGAGTCTGCTTCTTGATCGTTGGTCCAAGACTTACAGACCTCCTGAAGCGGGTGTTTCCACTGATAATTATGCACTTCATGTAGGCGTTCTTTCTTTGTGTCCTGGATATCAACTGACCGTCAGTTTCATGGGAACGCCCAGAGGTGGGATCCAGCCAGTTCTTACCACTTCTCTAGAAGTGGTTGCTAATTTTTTCTGAGTGCCGAGAAGGGGTTACCAAAGCAACCTCCCTGCCCAATAGGGACTGGAGGTGCGTGTGTGCGGCGGCGCCACTGTTTGAATCCCACCACCATCGGAACCTGTTATTAAAATTTTTGGATCCCACGTTTTCATGCGTGCCATGCTCCTCTCTGAGAATCATAGTTCCCGAAGCCCTTTTTTCTTATTGGTCTGTTTATAGTCAACTGAGCAACAAGTTCTGCTTTTTTAAAAAAGTATATGTATATGTATGAAAAATGCTTGCCTTGAGATGTCTCTGCCTGATTGTGCGCCTCTTGTTCATTCAATGGGATGTGTAAACATTGTCGGCTGTTGTGGCAACTGGCTTTTCAATACCCCATTATACGTTCTGAACACAGGCCAGGATCTGATGTACGCTTTTAGATTGGGTGCTGACAGTTGTGCTTACTCAGAGATTAAACTACATGGGACGTTTCTCTGATAGTTTGTTCTGTGTGGGAATAAATGTTCACCAGGCACGGGGCGAGTGTCACCTCACTTTTAAAAAAATCCCGGCCCAGATTTGCTGTGCAGATGTGGGAGAAAGTAAATCATTTTGTAGAAATGTTTCCTGGCTGTTTCCTTGGGTCAGGGAAAGAGAGTCAGGAAGGGGTTGTAGCGGGAGTCCCCAACCTTTTTGACACAGAGTGGTGGCCGCAGCCACAAAATAGCTATAGTGGGGCCCCTTCCGTACATGCAGAATAATGCACTTTCAATGCACCTTCAATGCACTTTGCAGCTGGATTTTACTGGGTGGAATAGCTAAATCCACTTGCAAACAATTGTGAAAATGATCCTCTGAAGGTGCCAGCCACAGATGCAGGCGAAACGTCAGGAGAGAATGCTGCTAGAACACGGCCAGACAGCCCGGAAACCACACGGCACCCCAGTGATTCCGGCCGTGAAAGCCTTCGACAATACATTGCGAAAATGGATTGAAAGTTCATTATTGTGCACGTGCGGAAGGGGCCTAGGAGACAGAGCTGGCCACAGAATGGATGCCATGGTTAACCTTCACAGTCAAGATCCTTCTGTTGTGCTGGCAGTTTCTGCACAGCCAATCGGAAGCCTTTCTGGACAAACACCCCATCTGGTCCTATCCGCTTTCTAAGAACACATGGTGGGCATCAGGGAAGGTTAGCAGGTGCTATGATACCTGTGGACACCAAGTTGGAAACCCTTGGGTTGTAGAGTCATAGAGCTGAAAGGGACCTTGGGGATTAGAGTTCCTCCCTCTAAATTTTCCTGAGTTGAAATGATTGGGGGTTGTTTGCTTCACATGTACCGATGGTGTACATTTAGGTTTCCCCAACAGAGCAAAAGTTGTCCTCCCCACAGTGTGGGGTGGGAAGGTTAATACCCTGATCCAGTTTGAGCTCATGCACGCCTGGGAATTAAGTTCTCAGCACAGCACTTGCAACACACATTCGGATCATGCGGACCCAGGGAAGACGCCTGGAATATTTCAGTCCTCTATTTTATCCACACAACAACCCCTCAAAGACATTTAAGCTGGAAGGCAGCAACTGGACCACGATCACCCAGTTAGTTTCCTGGGTGATCACGGTCCAGTTGCTGCCTTCTAGCTTAACGTCTTTGAGGGGTTGTTGTGTGGATAAAATAGAGGTAAAGAGGACTTGCATTTTCTTCTTGGAAGAAGAGCGGACTCCAAACTTGTCCTAGTGCTCATTGAGAATCGGAAGACAAACCTGACAAACCTGTCCACGTGTAGCTAGAGAGCTCACAACCGTTCTCATTATTTCCCCAATTACGGTTATCTCTGGACCTTCTTTCGGAGCAGCCGGCAGGGTTGCCAAGTCTGGTTTCGAAGATTCCTGGAGATTTGGGGGGTGGCGCCCAGGGAGAGGCGGGATCTCATCAGGGTGTAATGCCACATGAGTCCACTCTCCAAAGCAGCTATAGGCCCCTTCCGCACATGCAAAATAATGCATTTTCAAACCACTTTCACAACTGTTTGCAAGTGGATTTTGCCATTCCGCACAGCTTCAAAGAGCACTGAAAGCAGTTTGAAAGTGCATTATTCTGCATGTGCGGAAGGAGCCATAGTCTGGAGATCTAGAGGCAGAGCGCTCCCGGGGACATGAGGGGTCACATGTCCCCGGACGAACTCCAGCAGGTCACGTGGAGGGCGGAGAGTCGCCCCCCACCCCCCCTCGGCCCGGCCCCGCCAGGCTGCTCCTTTGGCAGGTGCTGCCCCAGGCGTCATCCCCCCCCCACCTCTGTGGACATCAGTTGTAATTGTGGGGAATCTCCGGATCCTACCTGGAAGTTTATTTATTTATTTATTTATTGTTTAAACTTTTATACTGCCCCATCCCCAGAGGGCTCTGGGCGGTGAACAACACAAAATATAGATATAAATAAATTACTAAAACCTTAAAACAGCGATAACAATAATAATAGTGATAATAGAGGCGTCTGACCAACCCCACTTTTAAAATTCTCCCCCAGGAGAGGAGGGGGGGGGAAGCGGCGAGTCACATTGGATGATAGGCCCAGGTGAAAAGGCCAGCTGGGGGGCACCATTTCAGCGGCTGGTCCCTCCAAAGGCCCGGCGGAACAACTCCGTTTTACAGGCCCTGCGGAACTCGTTAAGGTCCTGCAAGGCCTGGACAGCTGGAGGAAGGGTGTTCCACCAGGCCCGGGCCAGAGCCGTAAAGGCCCTGGCCCGCGTGGAGGCCAGCCGCATCATTGAGGGGCCAGGGACCACTAATAAATTGGCCTCCACTGAACGGAGAGGCCGTGCAGGGATATATGGGGTGATGCGGTCTCGAAGATACGAGGGTCCCAGGCCGCGTAAGGCCTTGAAGATCAACACCAGTACCTTGAAGATGATCCAGAACTCTACCGGAAGCCAGTGTCACAGCAGAAGTTGGCAACTCCAGCCCCCAGCCTAGGGTCTGAGACACATTTCGTGGTGGGATTTCTTCACATTGGCAGGATTTGCTCTCTCATTTGTTCTCCAGGCGCAGGGCATTAGTTAATTGGCCTTCCCGGGTCTCTGCCGTGCCTTAGTGGTTCTGCACAGAGCCACCGCCGCCCCAGCAATCTGTAAATTGTGCCGCCGAAAGAGCAGGTTAGAGGCCCGTCCCTCGTCACTTGATATTTGAGTGCTCCTCCATGTGCTGTATATTAGTTTTTATTTTCTGCTGTGACACCTCGCTATGAGCAAAGAAGTCTCTGGAGCGTCTTAAAAGACAACTTCTATTAAAGATGAAAAGAGTTAAGCAAAATGCAGACAGTAGATCTCGCAGTCAGAGGGGAAAATAATATACCGCGGCATTTCTGAAGCTTTAATTGGAAGGGGAAAGGAGCGCAAGCAGATGGAATCTCCGGCTTGAGGGTTTTTGTGCACGTGTGTGTTTTGCCGGAGCTCTTTGTAGCAGACTGGATAAACATGGCGAGACGTGTACTGGGAGCAGGAAAAGGGAAAGAGGAGCCTGCTGCATCAACACCTTAGGACAGAGATTCTCAGGCTTCGTAAGAACGCCTTCTGCGATCCAGATTTTTGCGGGCTGCTCTCGACACGATCCAGACCAGACGTGGAAAAGATGGCGAATCTCGGTCTTTCCATAAGAGCTAAATTTCACTTGTGGAAATACAATGCGGATCCGGGTCTGAACAGGAAGACCAGTGGGGGGTCAACTTCAACGAATAGAGCAGTGATGGTGAACCTTTTTGAGACCGAGTGCCCAAACTGCAACCCAAAACCCATTTATTTATTTCAAAGTGCCAACACGGCAATTTAACCTGAATACTAAGGTTTTAGTTTAGAAAAAAGAGTTGTCTCCAAGGCGTGAGTTACTCAGGAGTAGTCAGTGGTAGTCAGTTGCTTTGCTTTGAAGCAACTGGGCAATTCTTCCAACAGGTGAATCACAACCCTGGGAGGGTTTACTCAGAAGCAAGCCCCATTGCCAGCAACCAAGCTTACTCCCAGGTAAAGGATCGCGCTTTAGTTCTTCCCATGAAAATCAGTGGGGTTTAACAGCGCTTAATAGAGTTACCTACACTTCTTCCACAAAACTAGGTCTTAGGTTTAATGCTAATAATCGAGCCCAGTGGCCCAGGCCAGCCTAGATGTGTATGGGAGGGGCACTCTGTTTGCACGTGCCCACAGAGAGGGCTCTGAGTGCCACCTCTGGCACCCGTGCCATAGGTTCGCCACCACTGGAATAGAGTAAGTGTGCCTCTAACAGCATTCACCAAATACGGACCAAAAAATCACGTTACTCACGTGTGCTGCACAGTGGCTTGTGTCTATTGCAAATATTTTTTCCAGTGTATAAACATACATAAAATGCAATTGCTATTTCCAAATCTTTACTTTCATTACAAATATCTCCGATGGGAGAACTTCAGTAACCCCGATGCAGTCAAACAACCTCCTTCAATGTTATCAACACAGTTCACCTCAATAAAGGCGTATAACCTTATCTGTTGTCTCTTGTCATAGATATTCTACTTCAAATCGGTGACTGAATAATTGTCTTTAAATTCATGAATTATTTTCTCTCAGGTGTAAACACAATCGCCATTTTCATGAATGGATGCGATATTGTTATGATTGCATCTCCTTCCGGAGTAATGTTAAGCAGGCTGGTCAAAGTAGCCATGCATCCACATCGGAATAAACATTGCGGAAGCTGCACGCGTTTGTTAGCTTTTCGATCCAGATTTTTGCGGGCTGCTCTCGACACGATCCGAACCAGACATGGAAAAGATGGCCAATCTCGGTCTTTCCATAAGAGCTACATTTCACTTGTGGAAATACAATGCAGATCCGGGTCTGGACGGGAAGACTGGTGAGGGGTTAACTTAAGGTGACCAGCCGTCCTGATTTTCGCGGGACACTCACGCTTTTGCGCAATGTGTCCCGCGTCCCGCCGGGCTTTGACATTGTCCCGATTAGGCAATGTGCTCCTGCGGCTGCGTGCGTGTGGCCGCACTGCCTTCTGGGGCGCTTCCGTGAAACAGGAAACAGGGAAGCGCCCCAGAAGGCAGTGCGGCAGCGCAGGAGGGAGCGCCTCCCACACTGCCTCAGTGCCTTCTGGGGCGCTTCCCTGTTTCCTGACCGGGGAGCGCCGCTGCAAAAGGCAATGTGCTCCTGCGGCGGCGCCTTTTGTGGCGGCGCCTTTTGCGCGGCGCTCCCCGGGGAGCGCCGCCGCAAAAGGCAGTATGCTCATGTGGGTGCATGCGCGCACGCACGGCCGCCCCGCTTTTCAGTAGTAAAAATCTGGTCACCTTAGGTCCGTGGTGGCGAACCTTTGGCACTCCAGATGTTTCGGACTACAATTCCCATCAGCCCCTGCCAGCATGACCTGTTGGCCATGCTGGCAGGGGCTGATAAAGGAAATACAGTCAGTCCATCTGGAATTATAAGAACCATCATCCTGCTGGAGGTTAACTTCAACCCCAGTGTGGTTTTGCTAATCAAAATGGAGCTTCCCTTTTATAATGAGAATGTTAACAGGAAAAAATACATTTTAATAAAGGAAGTCTCCTTTATATGGAGATGTGGGAGGGGCTGTGGCTGAATGGTAGAACATCGGTTTTACATGCCGAAGGCCCCAGGTTCAATCCCCGACATCTTCAGGTAAAAGGAGTAGGTCGTAGGGAATGGAAAGGCCTGTTCCTGAGATCTTAGTGAGCTCGTGCCAGTCTGAATAGACCACACTGACTTCGATGGACCCAAAGGTCTGATACGCTGTAACAGTGGTGGCGAACCTTTGGCGCTCCAGATGTTATGGACTACAATTCCCATCAGCCCCCACCAGCATAGCCAATTGGCCATGCTGGCAGGGGCTGATGGGAATTGTAGTCCATACCATCTGGAGTGCCAAAGGTTTGCCACCATGGCGCTATAAGGTAGCCAGGGCTGTATGGGGGAAAATGGTGCCCGGGGTAACATCTGTTCTGGGCGACCCCAACTGGCTCCATGTCACCCGCTTCCCCCCCTCCCGTGCCCCACTCACCTTGACTGGCTGTGGCGGTCCCGACAGCGGCGGTTCCAGGGTCGGGCCTGGTGGGGCTGGGACGAGGGACCCCTGGTGGCCCAGTCAGGCTGCTCCTTCAGCTACTAAAACAGTAGCCTGGCAGGGCGGGGCCACCCCGCAGCCCGGCCAGGTTGCTCCTTCAGCTGGTGAAGTCCCCCTCATAAGAACATAAGAACAAGCCAGCTGGATCAGACCAGAGTCCATCTAGTCCAGCTTTCTGCTACTCGCAGTGGCCCACCAGATGCCTTTGGGAGCTCACCTGCAGGAGGTGAAAGCAATGGCCTTCTGCGGCTGTTGCTCCCGAGCACCTGGACTGTTAAGGCATTTGCAATCTGAGATGAAGGAGGATCAAGATTGGTAGCCATAGATCGACTTCTCTTCCATAAATCTGTCCAAGCCCTTTTTAAAGCTATCCAGGTTAGTGGCCATCACCACCACCTGTGGCAGCATATTCCAAACACCAATCACACGTTGCGTGAAGAAGTGTTTCCTTTTATTAGTCCTAATTCTTCCCCCCAGCATTTTCAATGTATTCCCCCTGGTTTTAGTATTGTGAGAAAGAGAGAAAAATGTCTCTCTGTCAACATTTTCTACCCCATGCATAATTTTATAGACTTCAATCATATCCCCCCTCAGCCGCCTCCTCTCCAAACTAAAGAGTCCCTCCTAAAGTGCTTGTCATTGTGCTGTGGCTGCAGGCTGGCTTCAGCCCTGAGAGCTGGCCTGCAGTCACAAGCGCCTGCAGGCGAGCGCCTGAGGCCGGCTCCTGCCTCCCCGGCCTCCCTGCTGACAGGGAGGCCGGCTCTCGGGCAGGAGCTGGCCAGTGGCCGCAGCTCAGCATCAGGCGGCTCAGGCAGGTGCCGCAGCCGTAGCCGGCCTCTCTGTCAGCAGGGAGGCCGGGGAGAGCAGGAGCTGGCCTGCAGCCATGGCGCCCACCTGAGCAACATAGAGGGAGCCACCTGTCAGGCGCCCCCCTCCACATGATCAAATGGTGTACGCCCAGGGACATGGGATGCCCCACGTTCCCATTAGCAGTACGCCACTGAAGGCAGCTTCCTGTGTTTAATAGGGAATCAAACTTTGACACAAAAACAATTAGCACTTGAATGTTCTGCACCTGATCTGTTTGCTTTCACACACATTGAGCCCCTCATTAAATCACCTCAAAACTGCAGTCTTTAAGCACTGGTTGTATGAACACTTGTCTGGGGTGTTCGGGGCTGATCCTGCATTGAGCAAGGATTGGACTAGACGGCCTGTGTTTGGCCCCTTCCAACTCTACGATTCCACGAACGTTTTAATCGAAGTTCAAACTGGAACGCCAAACGGTCGAATTTCTCAGGGCTCGCTCGCTTTCTCAAGTGCTCTGCCAACGTGGGTTACGCTAAATTCCTTGAAGGGATGCCACCGAGAAAAGCAGCTGTTTTGTTTGCTGGGCAGGCAGAGTTGGGGGTGGTTCCGGCTGTGGTTTTGCCTCCTGGTATATTGGCTCAGGAGCTCAAGAAGAAAGCGGAAGGCTCAGCTGTCTTCCGTTTGATGTATAAATAGTTCCGGGGTTGAGGCTCTCTTGTGGTCGTCCCAGATCCAACGGGTAATCCTTGCATTTTGATCCTTGCGTTGCATTGAGCCAAGTCTCTAGCATAGTTCCTCCTTTGGTTTCTTGAATCTGCTGCTAAAAATAATTGATGCCAAGGGGTACACGCCCTCTTCAAAATTGACCGGGGTCTTTCTGAGGCAGCAGTTGATGTGTATGCGAAGAGTTTCATGGACAACTGCTTTACGCTTTCCCAAAAATGCTATGGAAGACACTAGTGCAGTGATGGCGAACCTATGGCACGGGTGCCAAAGGTGGCACTTGGAGCCCTCTCTGTGGGCACGCATACATAGAGTTCGTCATGTGGGGGTGGAAAATCCCCCCCCCCCCACACACATACCCATCTAGGCTGGCCTGCGCCACTGAGCACGACGTGTGCACACCGTGGTGAGCAGGGAGGACTTGGCTGGCGAACCTGGTGCCTGTGCTGCTGCCCGGGAGGGTGGGCGCAGAGGGGGTAGAGATGCTAGAGAGGCACAGAGCGGTGCGCATGTGACTTGCTGGATCCTACAGCAGGCTGGCCCCTGCTCGAGCGGGTGGGGCAGAGGAAAAGAGCCAACCGTTTTTTCTAAACTAAAACCTCACCATTCAGGTTAAATTGCTGGGTTGTCACTTTGCAATAAACAAGTGGGGTTTGGGTTGCAATTTGGGCACTTGGTCTCAAAAAGGTTTACCAACACTGCACTAGTGCATGTTACAATATGAAAATGTATATTAAGAATGGGTCAAGGCATCCAGTCTTTAGATAAGACACTGGAGAACAAAACTGGAGAAACAAAGGAAAAGACCGAAGTTAAGTGATGGTTGTAGATAGAAACAAGGAAGTTGGTGAACATTTCAGTACAGTTGTGATTTCCTGTGAAATAATCCCATATCAGCATGTTTGGCTTTGTGTAATTTAGCTGCGAAAGCCTTTGTGGAAGGAAAGGTGAGAAAGGAGGATTAATTCTTTTTTTTGCGCTAATCAAAAAACCCCTTCCGCACACAAACAAATGCTTTAAAAAAAATCCTTATACCCACTTTGTGGTTGTCTCTTTTTTCCTCTGGGCCTTTTAAGGAATTGGGGGTGGGACGGACTTTCTGTGTGAGGAAATGGCACAGGTTTCCTGTCTCCCTTTCTAGTTACAGTCCACAGTAGTCCTTCATTTCTGCTTAATACACATCTGAGAAGCCGTTCATGATTTCTCAGCGCCATGTGCATTTGGGCCTGAAGATTTCTTCTGGATCTGGCTCACATTTTTCTTCTCTTGCTCATATTTTCCTTTTCACCCACAACTATTAAATGAGCATCTGATTCCAAAATAAATGTTCCACACATGTGCTCCCATGGGTTCACTTCAAGAAGAAAGCTTACGGAGACCAAATAGTTTGTTGGAACTAGAAGTGAATAGCGGGTTCCCTGAAGCATCTTTTCCGCATTTCACTAAATGTGATCTTCTGCAAAACCGTCTCTGGACAAGTCAAAATTGCAAGAGATTGCCCCGGGCATCTTCTCTTCTCTGAAAGGAAGAGAAAACGCCAGCTCCCCCAGTCAAGCATACATTTTTTTATTTCGTTAATTTCCTAGCCTCGGCCACATGGGTTTTGTCATTTTAAGGCAGCGTAGTCATTTCCTATTCATTTGGGTCCCGACAATTATGATGATTTGATCCTACAGGGTTACGGTGTCACCGGAATATTGCGAGTGTGAGGATTTGGAAATAGTCGTTGGGACGGCAGGTCAAAATCTACAATGTACCATATGACCAAAAATTGTGGGGTTTTTTTGTTTTGTTTTTAAATTGGCTGCAACTGCCCTATTTGTCAGTAGTTTTTAGAGCTACCTGTCAACTTTCATTTTAAAACTTAGGTCACAGTCCAATCTGAAGTCAGGCTGACTAAAACCCCATTGATTTTGGTGAGTTTAAGTAATCCATGTGTTGTTTCTTGTTTCCTTGCTTTTTAAAACGTATTTTATCTAAAATATTTCTAGCCTGCCTTCTAAACCACGGGTTCTGTTTTATGGCCGATCTCGTACCTTTATGGTACACTTGACCTACATCTTTCCTCGATCCCTTGTGTATTGTAAATGCATTTGGCTATTAACACTCGGTCTGGGTGTCTGAATAAACACTGGATGTGTAAATTCAATCTTGGCATCCTTTCCTCTTTTATATATTTCTCCCAGGGGGGCTCCATCTGCAGACTGTATTGAAGCAATCATTAATCTATCAGGATTTCATGTATCCCTTCATAGGGCTTTGAAAAGATTCTCTAGAGCTATTTCTCCCTGTGTTATTTCCGTGTTAGAGTCCATAATGGAAACAAAATATGCACAATATTCCCTATTCATCAAAAGATATGGGAAATGTCATCCATAAATCAGGGAACATTTTCAAGACCATCTTGTTGGCTGTAGAGTGCAGTCCCAGGAATGAGGACCAAACATTCAGCTATAGAATACCCGAACGGCCCTGCTCTCATGCCAGCTGTCAGTCAGTCAGGTTTCTGTAAACATTATGGAAATTAAATGGTCTTGTCAAAAGGGCTCTGTTTGCTTTGGTCCTTGATTTGATGCCACATTTCAGCAAGGCATTTTTTGTGTGCTGAGTGCTGCCTTAATCTCCTGAAGATGCTGTTGAAAGGGCTATGGCCCATCAGTAGAGCACACAGCTTCCCTTCCCTCCCACTCCCCTCCCCTCCCTTGCATGCCACTCCTCACTCCCCTCCATATTCCCCCGCTAGGATGGGTGGGGCAGGTCCAGATGCCGACCCCCTCCTTTCCCTTCCCCTCCCTTGCATGCCACCCCTCATTCCCTCCCCTCCTTCCCTCACTCCCCTTCCCTTGCATGCCACCCCTCCCCCTCCCTCCGTTAGGGTGGGTGGGCCATGTCCAGATGCTGGGTCCCCTCCCCCTCCCTCCCCTCCCTTGCATGCCACCCCACACTCCCTCCCCTCCCTCCCTCCCCTTCCCTTGCATGCCACCCCTCCCCCTCCCCCTCCCCCTGTTAGGGTGGGTGGGCCATGTCCAGATGCTGGGTCCCCTCCCCCTCCCTCCCCTCCCTTGCATGCCACCCCTCCCCTCCCTCCCCTCCCCTCCCCTTCCCTTGCATGCCACCCCTCCCCCTTCTTCATTAGGGTGGGTGGGCCATGTCCAGATGATTCCACACAAGTACATGAAGCTGTGTTAACTGAATCAGACCATTGGTCCATTAAGGTCAATCATAGTCTACTCAAGACTGGCAGCAGCTGTCCAGCGTCTTAGGCAAAGGCCTTCCACATCATCTCCTTCCTGATCCTTTCAACTGGGGTCCCAGGGATTGAACTTGGGACCTTCCGCTTTCCAAGCCCGTGCTCTACCACTGAGCCATGGCCCTGAAATGTACAGTGAGTTCAAATACTGTTCTTGCCATCTGCGCTTGAAGGCTGTCATGTAGAAGAAGAGAAGAGTTTGGATTCATATCCCACCTTTCGCTCCTGTAAGGAGAGTCAGGGTGGCTTACAAGCTCCCTTCCCCTCCTCTCCCCACAATAGACACCTTGTGAGGTGGGGGGGGGGGCGGAGAAAGTTCTGAGAGAACTGTGACTAGCCCAAGGTCACCCAGCAGGAATGTAGGAGTGCGGAAACACATGTGGTTCACCAGATAAGCCTCTGCCACTCAGGTGGAGGAGTGGGGAATCAAACCCGGTTCTCCAGATTAGAATCCACCTGCTCTTAACCACACCACCACACTGTAGCAAGTGTAAGAAAGACCATTCTTTCCTGAGATTCTGGAGAGCTGTTGCCATCAAAGTACACAATATTGAGCTAAGGTCAGTGATCTAAGTCAGTATAAGGCCAGTTTGTGTATGTGTGTGATTCTAATAGAATGTCCTTAAGATCTAGCTGGGTGAGATTGAGAAGCGATGCCATTACTTTCCACAAAGCTGCCTTATTCTGTGTCAGTCCGCTGGTTTATTAAGATCAGTATTGTCTTCTGGGGCTGATGGTATGATGTCACTTCCTGGGAAAAACCCAGAGTGGTTTGCTAGAAACTCTGTGGTAAAAACAATTGAGTTTTTGTTGATTCTTAGAAAGAACTGATGATACTTCCAGGTTTTTCCAGGAAGTGACAACATGCTATAGTTGACAGCTGGCCCCATCTGCTGGCTTTTTCATTCTCCCCCTAGTTGAGTCAGCAACCACTGAACCGCCCTGAGCCCTCCGGGGGAGGGCGGTATAAAAGTGGAACCAATAAATAAATAAATAAAATAAATAAACCATAACCTCCATTAGGGTTATCAGAAACCTTGAACTTGTTTCTGTTGACAAAGTGGTATTGTCTTTGTGTGTGCATGTACATGCTTTCGGCATTAAAATATAATGTTTCCATAGTTGCTTTGTTGTTTGATGCATCAAAAAAAATGTCTCTTTGGTGGAATTCTCTTTATCTGTGAAAAAGGGCTAATTTTCCAATCGTGCTCATGCTTAAACAGCTAAAATCTTGTGGCCTGTAATGGATACTCAGTAGCCTGCATCTAGAGTTGCAGGCCAAACGGTCTGTCTCAATAGACTTTCATGCTACCTTTTTGCTTTTCAAATGCAGTCTCTTCTTGTAAAGCTCACTAGCTACCCAGTGGTACAGGCCAAAATAATTTCTCTATCTCTCTTGAATATGTTACACTTTCACTTAAATGGCTGCCGCAGCAGCAAAGCCGATCTAGGCCTACAAAGGACGAGGAGATGGTTTCCGCATTTTATGCCGTCAGATTTTGGCAGCCTTCGGTTTTTCTCCTGAGCTGTTGCCAAAACATTTTACCTCCCTCCTTGAACAGAAAGTTAAGACACAACTGAAACTCTGCTGAGGAGAAAAATTACAGTGAATATCTTGCCAGCCATATTTTGGCTTCCATTTCCTTCTATTAGTCCCCTGGCAGTGAGTTCTTACGAAATCTGATTAGCAAACTGAACGACTTGATTTGTTAAACAGGCAGTGATGGTACCGAACATCTGGCTCGCTGGTGTAAATTGTCCTGATGCTTCATAATACGGTCTCTTTTTTTCCCCTCCGCTGTTGCTTTTTGCAGAGCTGCCCAGAAACTTAACCTGTCTTCGAAGAGGAAGAAGCACCACCCGCCTCTGCTGCACCCCCATGACTTCTCCATCTATGCCACCAATTTTAGTGGCATCCTGCAGATGTGTCCCCCTCCAGCACCGCCATGCCTTTTGAGAGCTGTGTCGAAAGTCAAGGATAACCCGGGGATGGGAAAGGTATTTGAGCCACTTTGTTCCTCTGGGAATGTTTTTGTTTTCGTGACCCCCATCCCCATTATACTCGCGTATTTTTTTGTGCTGAAAAAGCCCCCCTCGACTTATGCGTGAGGGTCCCACTTAATTCTTCCCCCTCTCCTGTCTTTGCTCTCTCCTACCTTCTTCTCTGCCTCCCCCCTTTCAGCCGCTTTCTCTGCCTCTGATTCGCTCTCTCCTGCCTTCTTCTCTGCCTCCCCCCTTTCAGCCACTTTCTCTGCCTCTGCTTCGCTCTCCTCTGCCTTCTTCTCTGCCTCCCTCCCTTCAGCCGCTTTCTCAGCCTCCTCTGCTTCGCTCTCCTCTGCCTTCTTCTCTGCCTCCCTCCTTTCAGCCACTTTCTCTGCCTCCTTCTCTGCTTTGCTCTCCTCTGCCTTCTTCTCTGCCTCCGTCCTTTCAGCCGCTTTCTCAGCCTTCTCTGCTTCACTCTCCTCTGCCTTCTTCTCTGCCTCCCCCTTTCAGCCACTTTCTCTGTCTTTGATTTACTCTCTCCTGCCTTCTTCTCTGCCTCCCACCTTTCAGCCACTTTCTCTGCCTCTGCTTCGCTCTCCTCTGCCTTCTTCTCTGCCTCCCTCCTTTCAGCCACTTTCTCAGCCTCCTTCTCTGCTTCGCTCTCCTCTGCCGCCTTCTCTGCCTTCCCCCTTTCAGCCACTTTCTCTGCCTTCTTCTTGGTGGCGGCTGGCCCCTTGGGCTCTTGGTGAGTGACAACCAGTTAATTTGGGTGAGCTGGACAAGCTACAGGATGGAGAGGTTGGTGGCAGAGACCTTGGGATTGGTGAGATGGGGGGGGTCAGTGGCAGAGACCCCCAAATAGCGCCCGACCGTATCTATTTTTATTTTTGAAATTCACCAGTAGCTGCTGCATTTCCCACCCTTGACTTATACTCGAGTCAACAAGTTTTCCCATTTTTTTGTGGTAAAATAAGGTGCCTCAACTTATATTCGGGTCGACTTATACACGAGTATATACGGTAATTCTCACATGGTATCTGTGGCTGATGGTAGCATAGCATCGATCCCATAGCATTTCATAATGCATGCATATGGGAAGAAACATCGATTTTGATTATGGAATATTCACTTCAGTGTGAAGTTGCCATCTCTTGGGCTAAGCTCCACCTGGAAATTGCAGAGCTTTGGGGGAAAAATTGAGTTGGAAAAGAGAAGTTTGTCATCTTGTTGAGATAGATTTCAGGGCCATGGGCTAATATAACCATGTCTAAGATTGGGAGGAGATGTTCTTCATCTAGTACAGTGGTGGCGAACCTTTGGCTCTCCAGATGTTATGGACTACAATTCCCATCATCCCCTGCCAGCATGGCCAATTGGCCGTGCTGGCAGGGGCTGATGGGAATTGTAGTCCATAATATCTGGAGTGCCAAAGGTTCGCCACCACGGATCTAGTATGTTTTCATTGTCCTTTCCTCCAAGAAGTCAGGGCAGTTTTTTGTATCATCACAACTGTGTGAGATAGGTTGGGCAGAGAGTGTATGACTGGCCCATGCTCGGCCAGAAAACTTTCATGACAGAGAAGGGATTTGAATCCAGGTCTTGCAGATCCTAGTCTGTCCCCTACACCACAATGGCTCATTGTCTTGGAGGTCAGTGGCTTAAAGACTGGGAAAGCTGGGAGTGGAGTGGGCAGAAGACACTGTAGACAAGAAGGCTAGACTCCTATTTTTAAGTGGGGTGTTGGCCATCTATAAGGTTCATCTTTAGATCCACCAGAGGGGCAGGCATTTTACCCCTCTGTTATTTTCAGTGTCTGATGAAGACTCTGAGGCCTGGAGTTAGGCAGTCTCAGATCTCTCAAATATCTGTTATGATCTGGGGCCTTGGACTTGTTATGATCTGGGGCCTTGGACTTGTTATGATCTGGGGCCTTGAACTTGTTATGATCTGGGGCCTTGAACTTGTTATGATCTGGGGCCTTGGACTTGTTATGATCTGGGGCCTTGGACTTGTTATGATCTGGGGCCTAAAGGTCTCACGGAAGCATTCCACCTCAGTTCTACCTGCCCGTTTCCCTGCAGAGTTATGTTTTCCAGATATCCTACAATCCTCAGCATAGGACTGGGGGAAATGGAGGGAAAACAGGTACCAATAGGAATAGCTTTTGGAAAGGTAGACCTCTTGGCAGAGAGCACATATGGCCCTGTTCAGGGAGAGAGGCTGTTCACTCCCAAAAGCTGAGTGCCAGTGAGGCAATTTCTGGAGGAAACTAATACCTTACCCTAAGATGGTGGTGAGACTGAAGGAGAACAGGTATTCACTTACAGTCCAATAAAGAGATAGGGTATTGAAGAGATAGAAAAAGTGCAGAGAAGGGCAACGAGGATGATTGAGGGACTGGAGCACCTTCCTTATGAGGAGAGGCTGCAGCGTTTGGGACTCTTTAGTTTGGAGAGGAGACGTCTGAGGGGGGATATGATTGAAGTCTATAAAATTATGCATGGGGTAGAAAATGTTGACAGAGAGAAATTTTTCTCTCTTTCTCACAATACTAGAACCAGGGGGCATCCATTGGAAATGCTGGGGGGAAGAATTAGGACTAATAAAAGGAAACACTTCTTCACGCAACGTGTGATTGGTGTTTGGAATATGCTGCCACAGGTGGTGGTGATGGCCACTGACCTGGATAGCTTTAAAAGGGGCTTGGACAGATTAATGGAGGAGAAGTCGATCTATGGCTACCAATCTTGATCCTCTTTGATCTGAGACTGCAAATGCCTTAACAGTCCAGGTGCTCGGGAGCAACAGCCGCAGAAGGCCATTGCTTTCACACCCTGCAAGTGAGCTCCCAAAGGCACCTGGTGGGCCACTGGGAGTAGCAGAGAGCTGGACTAGATGGACTCTGGTCTGATCCAACTGGCTTGTTCTTATGTTCTTAAAGACAATTGGGCTAGGCAACTCTTCTGGTGCAACTTTTGCACCAGAGTGGTATAAGGGCAGGGCAGAGTAGGCCTTGGGCAATTGTCCTGTGAGTACTGGTAGATTTTTCATGTATTAGTGACCTGCACGTAAGTTTCCCCACTGGGGCAAATGACAACTCAGGGCAGTTTCAGGTTAGGAAAACAGTGCAGGGGTGGGAGGCTGAAACCACCTCTTTTTGTATACAGCCTTCCAGTCCAGATTAGCATCCTGCACACCTGAGAATCTAAATTGCAGCAAGGAACTTTCACCACATACCTACTTGGCAGGATCCCGGGCAAACCTGACCCAGAGCAACATACACCTCATCCCGGGGGATAGTGACTCAAGGTGGCTTACAAGCTCCTTTCCCTTCCTCTCCCCACAACAAACACCTTGTGAGGTAGGCGGGGATGAGAGAGTTCCGAAGAACTGCCCAAGGTTGCACAGCAGGAGTGTAGGAGTGCAGAAACACATCTGGTTCACCAGATAAGTCTCTGCCACTCAGGTGGAGGAGTGGGGAATCAAACTCGTTTCCCCAGATTAGAATCCACCTGCTCTTAACCACTACATAGCAAACCACCTCTGCCAGTCTCTTGCCTTGAAAGCCCTGCTGGTTTGTGACTAGGCCAAGATCGCCCAGCTGGCGTGTGTTGGAGTGCACAGGCTAATCTGAATTCCCCAGATATGCCTCCACAGTTCAGGTGGCAGAGCAGGGAATCAAACCCCGTTCCTCCAGAGTAGAGTACCCCTGCTCTTAACCACTATGCCACTGCTGCTCCTTTAAATGGATCAAACCTTTAAATGGTTAAAAGTAAGGTCTGTGGGTTAGACCAGGGGATGTTGGATATGGTGATCTCATGCTGTGTGTATTAAGCGCTGCTTGTATGAGCATTCCTGGGTCCTATAAATACAACATGGAATTTAGTGCTAAGAATATTCAGGCTGGGGGAGCAAAGTCTCTTTCAGGCATTAGGTTTTTTGCAGCTGAAAAATCTTGAACATTTAATTCATACTTCCAGCATCTGGAAAGCATGCAAAGCAGCTTTTGAATACTTAATTATACAGGTGCCTGCCAATTTCCATTTCAGGGAAGTACGAAAGCACCTAGGAAAGCGAGCTTAAAGCAAATCCCCAAGGAGTGATCATGCAAATTAGTGTCAAGGTCAGGCCGCTTTAATTCCATTGATATTCTGCATCGCATTCTGGGTGATCAAACAGGAGAAGATAGTTCAGCCCAGGCCAAAATGTGCGGAGGACACAGATCCTCTTTGATGGCATCTTAGGATTCCGGAGACCACGCGAGACGGCTGACGTTGGCTCCTTTCCATACGTTTGAAAAGGAGAAATAAACGTCTCGCCAGCTTCTGGTTCAGGTGGCTTAGCAGAAGCTAAGGGGCGGTAGATTCAGACGGACGGAAGAAAACGCTTCTTTATGCAGCGAGCGATCAAAACGTGGAATTCACAATCCGAGGATGTAGCGACGGCCACAGGCTTCAGAAGGGAATTATACAGATTCATAGAGGATAAATCTATCAGTGGTTTCTAGCCAGGGTGAATTAAGGGAACCAGAAAGTCAAGACTAAAAAGCAACTGCATAGATAGGGCCTCTAATAGCCTACATTACATACTCATACACAATTATAATTAAGGGCTCCATTTGGGTTGTTGTTCTAGCTGGCTATATGCACATACTGTACTGAACTACTACTACTACTATAGTAGTAGTAGTAGTAGTAGTAGTAGAAGAAGAAGAAGAAGAGGAGGAGGAGGAGGAGTTTGGATTTATACCCCCCCTTTCTCTCCTGCAGGAGACTCAAAGGGGCTTACAATCTCCTTGCCCTTCCCCCCTCACAACAAACACCCTGTGAGGTGGGTGGGGCTGAGAGAGCTCCAAGAAGCTGTGACTAGCCCAAGGTCACCCAGCTGGCGTGTGTTGGGAATGCAAAGGCTAATCTGAATTCCCCAGAAAAGCCTCCACAGCTCAGGCGGCAGAGCTGGGAATCAAACCCGGTTCCTCCAGATTAGATACACGAGCTCTTAACCTCCTACTCCACTGCTGCTTTTTGGATGACAATAAGCTGTAAAATAAACACATTCCACAGTCATGGGAACTACATGGTCTAATAAGCCTCCTGGGCCAGGCAGCTCCAGTGGGGAGGAAAATAGAGGCTCAATCAACTTTCCTACTTTCCATGGAGTTGAACAGACTGAAGAGTTAATTTTCTGCTCCTTCTGCCCATGGTAACGACTTGGTCCATATGGCTATTAGACCATGCAGATCCCATGACTCCAGGAAGAAACTTTCCCAGATCAGAAAAGACCAATGGCTGGAGAAAGGGATGCGGGAAACATTTGGGAGAGTCAGCGCCTTCCACTGATGCATGAGGATCCAACCCCTTCTTTGATTCCTCTGTTTAAAATGCTGCCATCACAGTATGCTCCATTTTCAGCTCTCCGGGTATGTTCCCCGTTCTGAAGTTTAAAGCAGTAACCTTTCTCCAGCTCAATCACAGAGCGAGCTTTCATCTGACAAAGTAATTTAAAGATAAATACACTGGGGGGGAAAAATCTTGCAAGTTGTAATATGTTCCTTTAGTTCTCATACTTCTTTTATTGGATTTTTAAAAAAAGACACTATTTCACAACAGGAGGAAAAAGTATCTGATGGATGACAGTAATCTAATCAATGGATGCCTACTTTGATAAAGAAGAACATGTGTTGAGGTTGTGCCCTCAAACCAAAGAATTCACCACCACCCCAGCCCTGACTGGCCTTTTTTGCAGGTGTGTTTTGAATTACAGAGTTTTTATGGCAGAACATTCTGCCATTGATGGAAGGAGCTAAACAATTTTATCCTCAGCTTAGCCTGCAGGCCAGAATTGTTCTAGAACTCTTTGTGCTGGAAGAACCCAAACACAGGGGAATCTACAGTAGGGGGATCTACAGCAGTTCAGCAATCTTGTTGTGTTGTTGGTACATTCCGCCACCACAACCCTAGCAGGACTCTGCCGGACCAGGGGGAAAATTTGGATCGGCTTGTGGGCAGGTCAGGGCAGCGCAGAACCCAGCTAAGATTCCATATTTGCTCCAGGATCAGCCCTGCCCTCGGTTGCAAAAGAGGGAAACATAAGTGAAAATGGAAATCACTGCAAAGCAACCATTCTTATCTCTATCATGGAAAATAAGGTTCCAGCTAACTATTACTGCAGCGAATAGGAGCACATCAAACCCAGCAAGGGAACAAGTATTGGTCTCAGCGTGGTGTAGTGGTTAAGAGCAGGTGGATTCTAATCTGGAGAAAGGGGTTTGATTCCCCACTCCTCCACCTGAGTGGCGGAGGCTTATCTGGTGAACCAGATGTGTTTCCTCACTCCTACATTCCTGCTGGGTGACCTTGGGCTAGTCACAGTTCTTCGGAACTCTCTCAGCCCCACCTACCTCACAAGGTGTCTGTTGTGGGGAGAGGAAGGGAAAGGAGCTTGTAAGCCACCTTGAGTCTTCTTACAGGAAAGAAAGGTGGGTTATAAATTCTCCTCCTCTATTCATTTATTCATTTATTCATTTATTCATTTATTCATTCATTTATTCATTCATTCATTCATTCGATTTATAGGCCACCTCACCCCCAAAGGGCTCGAGGCGGCTCACAATATGGCTGTTCACAATGACAGCAAATAAGTACAAATACAAAATATAACTTAACCCCATTAAAATCTAATAGCAGCAATTACTTTAAATGAATAGAAATTAAAACAACAAAAGTTGTTAAAAACAACTCCTCCTCCTCCTCCTCCTCCTCGCTGGATCCACACAGCTTGACTTCCAAAGCAAAGGGATGTTTTTCAGAGCATCTCCACAGTGTTCTCCTGAAACTTTATATGTCCAAGTTTTTCACTGTTTCTTTCCCAACCCCTTTTTCTACAGTCTTGCCTGAAAGACTGCAACCCCAGCAGTTATTTTCCTTCCTGCTTTCCCTTGAGCCTGCCATCCTTTCTGTTGCTCCACCACAGTATTTTTTGCGGGCCTAAATTTTAAAAAGGTAGCCAAAAGCTTCCCAGTGGTGTTGATGGGGAGGCAAAGAATTGGCGACTGCCAGGGCATCTCTAAGAAAATACACAGGGAACTCCCCAGGGCAGATTCTGCACTGCCGCTTTGAATGCTTCTGCATTCATGGTGGCAGCGAATTCCCAACAGAGAATCTTTATTTATTTATGGCTCAACTTCCTTGCCAAGACTCCAGGCAGATTTCAGGAGATAAAGGCAATGCAGCAGCATAAAGGATCCAATGAAGAGCGCAGCAAGATTTGGATTGCAGAATGAGGAAACAATGAGAGCAAACAATGGCTTAATTCAGTATAAACAAGGCATAAAGTGGATAAGGTACGAGATAAGGATGTAAAAGCAGGCAATCCCTGCAGTCACCGTTGAAGTGGAGTAGGCACCGCTATTCAGAGGTTTGCTGCCTCTGAACATGGATGGACAGACAGACGAACAAAAGAGACGGGAAAAACTTAACCCTAAAACAACCCTAAGTACCCAAAAGGTCAGGAGATACTGTGCAATCCGAAGGAAGAGGGAGGCTGAAACCTCACTGGAAGCGGCACAACAACTTCACCAGCACTGGTGCCACCAGCGCCGTGCAAAGTGGCATGGATCCCAGCGCAGAATTACTTACCCTGGCGGCAAGGCATTGCAGCACAAGAACCAGGAAGTGGAATTTCATACCAACATAAGAACATAAGAACAAGCCAGCTGGATCAGACCAGAGTCCATCTAGTCCAGCTCTCTGCTACTCGCAGTGGCCCACCATCGTTCCTGTGCCTCAGGAAACCACAATGGTGTTCCGGGGAGGGGGCATTCTGGGAGTGAAGCCAACTTTAGTCAGCTTCCTAAAGGACTTTCAGTCCAGGACTGTCCCCCACCTCCACACACACGCAATGGCAGTTGATTTACAACACCGAAATGTGTGGCATAAGTCAATCTTCTCTGTGGGATTTTTCAGGCGGTCGGGGGGGGGGGGGTTGTCTTCTTTTCCCCCTTCACATACTGCCTGAAATCCCACTGGAGACGGTGTGGGGGTGAGCTGCCATGACACCATCCCCTACCACTGCTCTACCGCCCCTCACTTTGGCTGTAAATTCACATACAGGGCCAACCAATTCAATTGTGAAAATCATGCAAATAATTTAAAATTATAGTATAATATAATAAAATAGTATAGCATAGTGGCGTAGGAGGTTAAGATTCAGATTAGCCTGTACACTCCCACACATGCCAGCTGGGTGACCTTGGGCTAGTCACAGCTTCTCGGAGCTCTCTCAGCCCCACCTACCTCACAGGGTGTTTGTTGTGAGGGGGGAAGGGTAAGGAGACTGTAAGCCCCTTTGAGGAGGCTCCTCCTCCTCCTCCTCCTCCTCCTCCACTACTACTACTACTACTACTACTACTACTACTACTACTACTACTACTACTACTACTACTACTACTACTACTACTACTACTACTACTACTACTTGAGGGCCTTTAATGGGCTATGCTGATTATCAGTGAAAGCCAACTCGGTAAAATGGTTCAAGTGCTGAAATAGGACTTGGGAAGACCCAGGCTGAAACTTTCATTTTGCTGTACAAACTCCATGGGGGGCCCACTAGGGGGTCCTTCCTGAGGTACCTCAGGGGGCTGTTTTTAAAATGGAGGGGCTAACGTACTCTGACCTGAGCCCCTTGGAGAAAAAGTGGGAGAATAATGTGCTAAATAAATAAACAACCAATGGCCCTTCTGTATGTAAATCATACCCTACAACTGAGTCAGGGCTTTACCCTCCGCAGAGTTCCAAACAAATATTTGTCCTTTTCTGCCCAGATTTGATGAGATCAGGCTAGCCTAGGTCCTAGGGCAGTGGTGGCGAACCTTTGACACTCCAATTGGCCGTGCTGGCAGGGGCTGATGGGAATTGTAGTCCATAACATCTGGAGTGCCAAAGGTTTGCCACCACTGCCACCCTAGGCCATCCAGGTCAAAGTAAAGGGTTTTCTATTTTATCTCCATAGAGTTTTCATATTAAACTATATCTGGAGTTCAAGCAGGTTGGCAAACCCTGGTTCATAGTGAACTTGGTTAGGTTAACCATAGTGAATGTGCATGCAAATATATGTGCAAACCTAAGGCAAATTCTTAGCCAGCATGGTGTAGTGGTTAAGAGCAGGTGGATTCTAATCTGGAGAACCGGGTTTAATTTCCCACTCTTCCACCTGAGTGGCGGAGGCTTATTTGGTGAACCAGATGTGTTTCCGCACTCCTACATTCCTACTGGGTGACCTTGGGCTAGTCACAGTTCTCTCAGGAACTCTCTCAGCCCCACCTGCCTCACAAGGTGTCTGTTGTGAGGAGAGGAAGGGAAAGGAGCTTGTAAGCCAATTTACAGGATAGAAAGGTGGACTATAAATCCAAACTATTCCCCCTCCCCCCTCCCCCTCCTCCCTCCCTCCCTCCTCCTCCTCCTCCTCCTCCACCACCACCACTGGTGGGAAGGGACCAGCATTCACAAGCTTATAGCCTGTTCCCAGTTCCTCCATGGCTAAGAGATCGCAGCGTGATTTCTGTTATCAGACTTCCCCTATGCACACGGCTTGTAAATGCACTGATAGTGGCTGTTGATAAAAGTTACACAGCAAATTGCTTCCCTCACTTCCTAGGAGTGCCAGTAACCTCCGAGCCCAAATCATTTTAGCAATATCCAGCTTAAAAGTACAGTCTGATATTTTTTTTTTTGAAGTCTCGTTGGGTGTTATTAAATTTAATGCGGGAATAGTGGGAAAGATGTTAGAAAGCCATTTAATATTGCCACCCAAAGAAGTTAGATTATGCTCAATTTCTGACATTAATGGGCTACTTAAGATAATTTATCAGATTGCGGTATTTTTTAAAAAAGACATCCTTTATACAATCGGCCGCCTTGCAGCGTTCTAATCTTTTTTTTTCTGGGTGCTTTCTCTTCCCACCCCATAATATCATAAATAGCTTTTTCCTGCATGCAAAATGTTATTTTTTTTCCTGAGGTTCTATTCCACAGTTGCTTTGTAATACATCACCACTTACCAGAGTGACTGTAAATGCTTGTCTTTTTCCTAAGCTCTTGTCAATTTTTTTCTGAACAATGCTGAAATGACAGACTGTCTGCGTTAAGACAGTTGCAGACGGAATATGTATGTTTCTGAGAGAAAACTTCAAATCGCCCAACAGAATTCTTGGCAAATCAAGAGCTTAGCCTTTTATCATTTCTTAAAATGACACTTGTTTGGCTGTGTCTTTCCCCCCCGCACCCCCCGTTCTTTCCCCAAGCTGTAACCAAGTCCTTCTAAAGTGATTTACTTCCCCCTGTAAGCTGCTTGTATGCCCCATCACTTCTCCTTATGATAGTGGTTGATGGATAACAAATAGATACTTACGTTTTTTTGGTTCTCTTTTATCGCCATTTGTTTCCTAATGACTAGAAGGCTGCTTCCAGTGTCAATCATTTTAACTTGCTGGGAAGTCTTCCATCCACCACCGGTCTGCGGCCGGTCAAACTCCCCGGGGCTTTGCCGTGAAGGAAGGCCTCAGTGGGGCCTTTCTGTAAAATGCAAATAATAAGGTTCTGTTGCCTCGTGGGGTTGTCATCAAGTGGAACGAGAGAATGATTTTTTAAAAATCACATTTTGGTCCTTTTCCTGTATGAATGATTAATAAACATACAAACGCACAGGCTCCAGTTAATGCATTTAATGGGTGAAGCGAAAAGGGGGGAAATTGCAGAGAAAAACATATTTTCTTTTGTTCTGGGCCCATGTGGAAAAATAACACTGTTTTGCCCGCACCTGTGGGGAATGGGGAATCAATTCCTTTCTTAATAGAAGCCCTTTTCGAAAGAGTACGATATAGAAGTACTTCTTCCAGAGTCTCCCATGAGAGTCTGAGAATCTCTCCCAGCAAAGAAATTTTTGCATACAAATTTGCCATATGCTATCAAAAGCAGCGTGGGGAGGATGTGGAAAAACTACCCACAGCAAACCAATTTTGCTAGAGCTATATATCTGTCAGTTGCAATTAAATCCATGCAACACTTCAGCTCTGAACGAAGCCCCTAACTACAGGGTACAATGGTACAACCCCTTGGTTAGAATGTGGGTCGTGCCATGCTCCTGTTTGGTGGGGCGGGGGTGATTTGAATTCTAGGAAGACAAGACAGGAGTGGGTTGCTCCCCTCTTCTTTTGTGTTACCCAACATGCTGGGGTCTGCCCCTTTTAGAGTGGGGAATTAGCGAAGGGCAGACCTTGCTTAACAAGTGTCTGGGTAAGCTTGAGATCTTTGTAGCTTACTTTTACAGAGATGGGTTTCCTAAAGAAATCCGCAGGAGAACCATGTAAAAACTTAACAAGGTTTCTTAAGAAAAGTGGAATAATAAAAATGCAAGCCCACAAATGGTCAAAGCACACAGAGAAATCACACAGTCCTAGGATATAGATAGTTTTGAGTGGACATGTCTGGAATAGATTGGGATTTTGTGGGGAAAGGTTATAATTATCTTATCCTGAAAGGGGGGGGGTACAGAAAATTGGAGTCTAGTGTCCGCTCTGGGATCCAAGGAAGCAGGGTAGAAAGCAGATGGTATGCAGTGCCACGGCAGGCTCAGAAGTACTGGTCACTGACTTCGGAATGAGCATCTGATTTATAAGTAAGATTGTCCTTCTCGCCATGATAAGAGACTTTACGCTTCCTGGAGAAAGGAGGGTCCTTGTCTTCCTGGGAAATACAAAGGTGGACTCTTAAAATTAATGTTGGACACTTGGCTTAGTGTTCTAGGCCTGGGAATGCCTGAAGATAGGGCGAAGTTGATTTAATTAGAACTTTAAGGCAAAGCTGATATAAATGAAGGTGGTCTTCGGGAGAGGTTAGCCAGAGATTGGCAGGTTGGGTTGGAGCACACACTTTGAAAGTGGAGCCCTCCCTTCATAGGTTTTCTAGTAAAACCTGCGCCCCTCTAGTCAGTCCCCAGGGGGGAGGAGATTCCTTGCTTCTTGTTTGCTGCTGCTGCTCAGAGTGGCAAAGGGAGAACAGTTTTAAAAATGGGCTGCTGGGCCCAGTGGCATATGTGCCCGGGGACATGAGGTAACCCATGTCTCTGGGCGCACGCCATCTGGTCACATGTGGGGGTGCAAAATCAGCCCCAGGGGAGACAACTCTGATAAAGCAGGGAGCCAAAACAGCCTAGCTGCAGCAGGCTGCTTTTTCAGCCGGCTGCCAGCTGAATTAAAGTAAGTGTGGATGGGTTAGTGCCTTGGACTATGTTTTTAAGTTATGGTGATCATTTCAACAACATACCCATGAGCCTTTGCTAAATATGTTCATGCAGGGGTGGGGTGCCTGGAGGAGGCCTTGTCTCCAGGTGCCATTTGGACCCTGTACGCCTCTGGCTGGACTGATAGTGTGGCATCACTTCTAGGAAAACATTGCATTTCTCTAGGACTCTCTGGAAATCTAGAACAAAACACTGGTGTGGAAGAAGCCATAGACTTTGCATTCAGTGCAATGGGTTGGATTGAGTGTCATGATTCCACTTGCGGGAGTTGAAACACAAGGAAATGACTGAGCTGGCCACTGGGGCTAAGTGTAACTTACTGCATCCTTATTCACCTTGCCATTTGCACAAGATCTAGTACTGACAGTTTCTGGAAAACACTAGAGCCCCTTCCGCACATGCAGAATGATGCTCTTTCAATCCACTTTCAATGCACTTTGCAGCTGGATTTTTACTGTGCGGAATAGCAAAATCCACTTTCAAACAATTGTGGAAGTGGATTGAAAGTGCATTATTCTACATGTGCGGAAGGGGCCCCAGGATTGTTAGGTAGAATTCTATTTGGTCCATTTTGTTAGACCCTTGCCAGTTCTTCTGCATTTCTTCCTCTTTTTATTTCATTGCTCTGCTAAGGGAAGAACAGGTAGTTCAAGGTGGGTTCCATTATTTTCTTTTCCTTTTTATACGGGATTGTTGTTAAATGTTTTCCCTGGATGATAAATGAGTGCTTGAAGAAGAAAAAAAAGGGGGGGTGCCTTTTTGTTGTTATTTTCTGCTCAGAGTTGATACTAATTCCTTTAATTTGCCCTTAAAATGTCAGGGAGGAGTGTCGTTCCAGCTTCCCTGTGGGTGGTTGTATTTTTCATCTATTTTGCTTCTACAGCCTTTTTCCCCCCTCCCTGACGCTTACTGTATGTTGACAGCCAGATAGATGAGATTAAAAAGACATTCCTGGGATCTTTCATCTCTCCTTTGCGTTGACATTTAAATAAACAACCACTGATAACACTTTGCAGGTCCTCCCCTGACCTCCTTCCCACCCATTTCCCGAAACTTTCCAACTTATTGATTGACATGGAAGTCTTGTCACCTGAAGCGTTTTCAGGATGTGCAATTATCTTCTTTCTTCTTCTTCTTCTTGTAAAAAAAAAATCCTAACAGGATTGTCATAGGATTTCCTATAGCCATTTTTGCAGACCCCATGGCCGTGTCTGAAACGTTCGATCCGGGCAGTTCGGCAGTTTACTTTTAAACCTACGGTGTACAAAACCCACATGAATTAGAGAGGCTGTTAATTAGCCCGATCGTTGTGCGCGATTTGCATAACGCAGACGGCTTCATGAATAAAGACGAACATCCGGGAGGATGTTTGGTTGTGCTGCAGTGGGTTTGTTGTAGGATAATTTGCAGAAATTAAAATTTAGCTGTAATGGAAACAGCAAAGCTTGATTTCTTGAGGCCAACATGGATAGCTAATTAAGCGGTTCCTTCGTGGAGCAGCAGTGGCGTAGTGGCTAAGAGCAGGTGCATTCTGATCTGGAGGACCCGGGTTTGATTCCCAGATCTGCTGCTTGAGTTATGGAGGCTTATCTGGGGAATTCAGGTTAGCCTGTGCACTCCCACACACGCCAGCTGGGTGACCTTGGGCTAGTCACAACTTTTCGGAGCTCTCTCAGCCCCACCCACCTCACAGGGTGATTGTAAGCCCCTTTGAGTCTCCTGCAGGAGAGAAAGGGGGGATATAAATCCAAACTCCTCCTCCTCCTCCTCCTCCTCCTCCTCCTCCTCCTCCTCCTCCTCCTCCTCCTCTTCTTCTTCTTCTTCTTCTTCTTCTTCTTCTTCTTCTTCTTCTTCTTCTTCTTCTTCTTCTTCTAGTTTACAGCAGCGACTAAGAAAGGATCTGGTCCTGGGTTTGAATTTAACTTCTGCTGTGATGTCACTGAGTAGCTTTAGGCAGGCCATGTTTTCTTAAGTCCTCTTTGCGCAGGCCAAGAAACGCCGGGTGCAGCTGGGGTACATGAGCCCAATCCAGCCCCAGGCCCTTCGCACGGCTTAGGGCAGCTGGCCCCAGAGCCAATGCGGCTGACCAACACACCTTCGCACAAAGGTGTGTTTGTTGTTACTGTACTTGCCTCTCCTAGCCGCATAGCAACGCAGCCAACCATGAGTCACCCCCACAGCTATACAGACGTCTCTGGACGTCCATGCTGTCCTGTGTGGCCACGCAGGAGAGAGGTGTGGAGGGCAAAACAAATCAGGTGCGGCCGAGTCAGGGCTGTTTGACAGTGAAATTCACTGCCTCGGAGAGTGGTGGAGTCTCCTTCTTTGGAGGCTTTTAAAGAGAGGCTGGATCAGCATATGTCAGGTGTGCTTTGATTGTGTGTTCCTGCATTGTAGGGGGTTGGACTTGATGGCCCTTGTGGTCTCTTCCAACTCTATGATTCTATGATTCTATAAGTAACGGGCCATTTGCTCGGTGCTGGCTCCAACCCGGCCTTTTAAAAAAGAATAGTGCAATTCTCGTTTACGCTGGGTTGGGGTGGAAAAACTGGGGCAGACCCAATACAAGGGCGGGAACCGTGCGAAGTTCTCGCGCACAACGGGTTATATCCTGTTGTTATACTGGGTTTATTGGCCCGTGCGGAAAGGGCCTCAGTCTCAACCTGTCCTCTGCAGTTGGGAATAAACATATTGGCCAACCTTACGGGGTTGCTAGAAAAGATTCAAGCATCTGAAGCTATCTCCTGCTGAATCTGTCCCTTCGTCTGTCAAGGGCAATATTGCCCACTCTGACTGGCAGCTGCTGTCAGGGTCCCAGGTGTCTGGTTCTTTTAACTGGAGATGGCAGGGATTGATCCTGCATGCCAGAAGATGGCAGGGACCTTCACATGCCAGTAGATATTCTGCCACTGTGACATAACCCCATCCCAAGTTAATATACATGAAGTGCTTTGAATACTCGGAAGCACTGTACCCAGAACCGTAGCGAGAGGGAACTGCGCCTGGGGCACGTGTGTGCCCTGTGCCCCTGCCACACCCCGGAATGCTCTGGAATGCCCCCGCCCCGCCCCGCCCTGCCCTACCCATGCCCCGCCCCCGCAGCAGCACGTGCCCGGGACAAGACACCCCCTGTCCCCTGGGCGCTACGCCACTGACTGCACCAAATGCTTCTTGTCATATTTTGATCTGTCCCATAGCAATACAGAAGAAAATAGACCTATTAATTTGGAGAACTACCAAATTTGGCGGACGCTCTTATTTCATTTCAAGGATTTCAGTTCCTGACCTAGATTCCCCCCCCCTTTGTGCCTCCCCCCCGACCACATTAGTACAATTGGACAGAAATGCTCCTGATTAAATTGTTATTGTATTAATTGGCATGGAAATGGCATGAAAGACATCAGGGACATCAGCAACAAAATGAAAAGGGGCATCGTTGCAGATTCCTGATTACTAAGAACCCATCGATGTGTGTGGCATGCTGTGAAATGTCAATAATCATAATTCAGATAATGCAGATTCCTGCCCCAGGCAACTTGGGAGTTAAATTTCAACAAGCATGACTCAGAACAGTTACGTTTAGATATCCTGAGAAGACAAGGCATGCTGGAAAAGTTACGAGAGGAGAAGTTGAAGGCAGCACGAAAAGAGAAAGACCCAACTCAAAACAGATTGAAGAAGAGGGGGAAAGGAGGAGGAGGAGTTTGGATTGATACCCCACCTTTCACCCCTGTAAGGAGTCTCAAGGTGGCTTACAAGCTTCCTCTCCCCACAACAGACACCTTGTGAGGTAGGTGAGGCTGAGAGAGTTCCAAGAGAACTGCGACTAGCCCGAGTCACCCAGCAGGAATGTAGGAGTGCAAAAACACATCTGGTTCACCACATAAGCCTCTGCCACTCAGGTGGAGGAGTGGGGAATCAAACTCGGTTTTCCAGATTAGAATCCACCTGCTCTTAACCACTACACCACGCTGGCTCTCAATGAAGGAAACCACCGCCTTCAGTTTGCAAGTTTTGAGCAAGACGGTTAATGATGGGATGTTTTCGAGGTCATTAATTCATAGGGTCACCATCAGTCTGAAGTGACTTGATGGTCCATAACACACACACACACACGCTTAGATATTTTCTTCAACATGCTAACTGCTAACCTGCAGTGGGATGGAAGGAGCTGCGGCTCAGTGATCCAGCATTTGCTTTGCATGTAGAAGGCCCCAGATGCATTCCACCATATTTTCAGTTAGAATGATCTGGTATTAGGTAATGTGGAAGGTCTCTATTTGAGACTCTGGAGAGCAACTACCAGTCAGAGTAGGCAACACTTGACCTTGATACCCTGCCTTTCTCACCTGTATGGAGATTCAAGATGGCTTATACACTCCTTTCCCTTCTTCTCCTCACAACAGACACCTGGTGAGGCAGGTGGGGCTGAGAGAGTTCTGAGAGAACCGTGACTAGTCCAAAATCACCGAGCAGGAATGTAGGAGTGTGGAAACACATCTGGTTCACCAGATAAGCCTCCACCACTCAGGTGGAGGAATGGGGAATCAAGCCTGGTTCTGCAGATTAGAGTCCACCTGCTCTTAACCACTACACCACGCTGTCTGTCTTGTAAATGCAAGTTGGTAAGAGCAAAAGGGTTGAGACATCTGACCGGTATGTATTTAACTTGGAGAATCACCAGCCATGCAAGTTGAGACTAGCAAATGGGTCAGGTGAGGACTGATCTGTGCTTATCTTCTGCAGGGAAGTATAATAATAGGTCTTTGGCTTCAGCGTGCAGTTTCCAAGGGCTTTGATTTAGTTGGAGAGGAGGACAAAGGATGAAGCCAAAGACCTGTGCGATTTCTCATCTCCTTTGTGCTAAAAAACGAGAGAATGCTCCCAATTTAAACAACCTTTGAAAATGTCACCATATGGTTTCTCTTCAGATTTTAAAGTTTTGGGAAACGCGCAGATGGCACGTTGCATTTTATGATAACGTCGCCTTGCGCGTCTCTGCTCCAAGTGAGTTGTGTCGTTCGGGGTTTCCGTGTCGCCAATGATACAGCTCATCCCCATTCAAATGCTGCTTTGCCCGCCAGGGAGTGAACCCCAGCATAAGAACTAGTCTAGGGTAATGGTTGGAGAGTCATACTTGGAGAGGGGAAATTTGCGTTCAGATCCCTGCTTTGCTGTGAAGTTGACTGAGGCCCCTTTCACACATGTAAAATAATGCACTTTCAAAATTGTTTGCAAGGGGATTTGGCTGTTCCGCACAGCTGCAAAGTGCATTGGAAGTGGATTGAAAGCGCATTATTCTGCATGTGCGGAAGGGGCTGGAGTTCCCTTGATCCAGGATAAAATGGGGATGGGAGAACCAGCACCCTGGAGGAAAGGTGGATTTAAAAGGTAAAAGGGAAGGAAGGAGGGTTATATTGGGGCAATCCTAAGCAGAGTTGTATTCTTTGAAGTCATGGAAAGGTGTAACCCTGTTTTAGACAGCAAATGTAAAAAAATAAAAAAATAAAGCATTCCAGCAATTAAAAATAAAGTTAAAATTATAAAATGATTCAATTAAAAACCCATGCACGGGCAGTTTAACATTGGAGCAACTTGGGCAGAAGGCACAGGGAAGAAGATTCTGTGTTGTGTATGAAGTGGGTGTATGTGCAACCTCATGAATACACATTGGCCAATAAAGTTAACAGAGCCAAATCAGGTTGTTGTGGGTTTTCCAGGCTGTGTGGCTGTGGTCTGGTAGATCTTGTTCCTAACATTTCGCCTGCATCTGTGGCTGGCATCTTCAGAGGTGTATCACAGAGAGAAGTCTGTTACACACTGTGTCTAGTGAGAAGAGAATGTTTAGTGGGATATATATTGTCCATGATCCAGGGTGGGGAGCCAATCAGTAAGTGTTTGGGTGGAACTTGCTCTGCAAAGGTGTGGTTGAGTGCACTGTATTGTGGGTGGGGTTATCAGTCCATTTACATTTGTAGTCACATTTCATTCTCTGCAGCAGCAGCAGCAGTATTGGTGAATGCAAATCCTGTGTCTGGGTGGAGTCCATTGTCCATGAATTTAGCATGCCCTTGGCCTTTAATTCTGGTGTTTTTAAGTACTGGTAGCCAAGCTTTGTTAATTCTCGGAGTCTCTTCTTTCTTGTTGAAGTTGTCTTGGTGTTTGTGAATTTCAAAGCCAAATCCTTCCATTAATAAATGCCCACTTCCTGTTTGGGTTATTTCATACCAGCCAATGGAACCAGATTTCAAAGAAGGTGATATTAGGGCCGCTCCTGATCCCCCCGCCCCCCCAAAGATGGTAGAGGAAAACCCTCTTGTTGACAAACTAGGCCTTCCATGGGCAGGGAGATTTTACCGGGGGAACAGTTATGCCATGCGCTGATTCTTGCTCCTTGATTCAGTGATCTGGCCCTGAGATCTCTCTGACACATGATTTGTCTGCATGTGATGATCCAACCCGTTTGCAAAGAGGAGGGATTCCCGCTCCTCAGAGACTTCACTCATTGTTCCTTGAGGTTTCTCACTGTTGTTGTGGCATGTGTCTTGTGCGCGTGTGTGGACCGGGGTCCATATACGAGAGTCCAAACTGTAAAACATTCCTTCATATGGTTAAGCGAGTAACGGCATTTGAATGCCCAGCAGGTACGGCATTTCCCTTCTCTCCCTTTGTTCAGTCATTGGTTTGCATAACTGAGGTTGCTGACTTGCATGGGGGGAGAGGGGGGAGAGGAAAAGAAAGATGTGACGGAATTATGAAAATTAGGGGCTCGGTGTCAGGAGGATGACACGTCTCCTTTCTACTCCTCAAAATTGCTAGTGTTGTGCCGCTGACTTAGCAATCGATACGTTCGTTTTCGTTTCTCCGCTTCCGCTGGATGGTGATGGTCTTAGGGGCTGAAGTCCAGGGCTGTCTCTTGTTCTTATTCACTGGGCAGGTTGTAGCCTCCAGAGAAGCACCTTTATCCCTACAGCAATGCATTGTGATGGAGAGACTTTCATCTCTGGCCTCTATATTGTGTGTGATGTGTGCTGTTTTCCTCTTGAGACGGCCTTTTGATCTCCAAACTCTTCCTCTTCTTCCTCCCGGCCTTGCTGGCTTTCATCCTCCCCAACTCTTGGCCTCCCATCTCCCTCTACGGGGCCAGAGGGCATCATAGGAGAAAGGAAGACACAAACAACATATTTTGTCTGCAAAGCCATTGAATGGGCTGGTTTATTTTTTTAGTACTTCTGCTTCTTTGATGGCACTTCAATGGAGAATGGATATACCAGGGTTCCTCAGTGTAGTAATTTTGGATGCCCTAGCTGCTGCAGGCCCCTTTTACCCCTGTAGTACAAAGATCTTCACTGTGTGACTGAAGGTAGTTTCGCCTGCATGTACTTAAAAAGGTTAACACAACTGTTTTTATGAGAATGTTGTACCTGGAACCCTGGAATGTACACTTGCGTTTCTGGTTCATATTCACGTTGGATTCAGACAGTGGCTGTTCATAAACCGTCTGAGGCTATGCAGCACAGAGCCAGCGTGATGTAGTGGTTAAGAGCAGGTAGATTCTAATCTGGAGAACTGGGTTTGATTCCCCACTCCTCCGCACGAGTGGCAGAGGCTTGTCTGGTGAACCAGATGTGTTTCAGCACTCCTACATTCAGCACTCCTGCTGGGGGACCTTAAGCTAGTCATAGTTCTCTCAGAACTCTCTCAGCCCTACCTGCCTCACAAGGTGTCTGTTATGGGGAGAGGCAGGGAAAGGACCTTGGAAGCCACCTTGTGTCTCCTTACAGAAGAGAAAGGCGAGGTATAAATCCAAACTCTTCTTTTTCTTCTGAAACAAACTAACACAACCTTAGGGATCAGTTAAAGAGGATTATGGGCAAGATTGGAGACCAGTAGAACCTTAAAGACAAATAAGATTTCCAAGGCATAACCATTCCATAGTCAACATTTCCTTTGTTACAGCTGACAAAGTCAACCCTGACTCTCGAATTATTGTATCCTAGAAATCTTGTTGGTCTTTAAGGGGCTACTGGACTTGAATCTTGATCATAAGGAATGAGATGACCCCAAGAGGAAGGGAAAGGAGCTTGTAAGCCTCCTTGAGTCTCCTTACAGGAGAGGAAGGTGGGTGAACCATCCCATGATCTGCAGGTTCTGCTAGCCAAGCTTAGCTGGCATCCTTTCTTAGAGTCAAGTTACTGTTTCGAGGACACGAGTAAAATGCTGGCGTTGTCTTCAGGTCCTTGTGAAAAACCAGTGGGACCTCCACAATGTTTGGGCAGCGACCCCAACTATCCAGTGGCTAGGCAAGTCCTATTTTATTGTTACATTTGGTAAATGGTGTATATTCTTTCAGATCAGGTGTCTTTGCTGCAAAATGGAGTCCTCTCCTCTGTATTTTTGCACAGGCAAGATTGTTTTCTTGCCCCCTTGGCGATATGTCAAGGTCGGAGGCAGCCGGTAGCTTCATGCAGCTTTTATGAGAAAGAGGCCTTGAAGGTGTCATCCACAATACACTTTTCCCTTTTGAAGCAACTGCTTCTTTTATTTTAAGGTTCGCTTATTTTCTAGGACTGTCTTTTCATATTCATATCAGCACGTGGTGTGGGGAGGGGGAGGGGGAGGAGGAGAAAGCCGAACGCTGGAAGAAAAGGGCCTCTTTCTGGAGCAGGCAGGTTTGAAAGACGCTGAATTCCTGGCAATGAAGTTTTTCTGCGTTTTTTAAAAAAATCTCTGTAGACTGGAGATCAGCTGTCATTCTGGGAGAATTCCGCATCCTGTTTGCAGGCTGGTAACCCTAAAGTAGACCTCACAGTAAATAGATCCACAATCAGAAAATTTCAGCACGGTGCCCTTAAGTTCCATGGGCAAAATGGCACCTGCACAGTGCCTGCTTTTTTATTCATTTTTTTAAAAAAATTTCAATAATGACAGAATATTTTTAAAAAGACAGTAAGGAGAAGATCCTAGATCTTTTCTAACATACAGTTCTGAGCATCAGTGAGCTATCATAGAATCACAGAGTTGGAAGAGACCGCAAGAGGGGTATTATTATTATTTCTTCTTCTTCTTCTTCTTCTTCTTCTTCTTCTTCTTCTTCTTCTTCTTCTTCTTCTTCTTCTTCTTCTTCTTCTTCTTCTTCTTCTTCTCCTTCTTCTTCTTCTTCTTCTTCTTCTTCTTCTTCTTCTTCTTCTTCTTCTTCTTCTTCTTCTTCTTCTTCTTCTTCTTCTTCTTCTTCTCCTTCTCCTTCTCCTTCTCCTTCTCCTTCTCCTTCTCCTTCTCCTTCTCCTTCTCCTTCTCCTTCTCCTTCTCCTCCTCCTCCTCCTCCTCCTCCTCCTCCTCCTCCTCCTCCTCCTCTAATACAGTGGTTCTCAACCTGTGGGTCGGAACCCCTTTGGGGGTCGAACAACCCTTTCACAGGGGTCACCTAAGACTCTCTGCATCAGTGTTCTCCATCTGTAAAATGGATAAATGTTAGAGTCGGGGGTCACCACAATATGAAGAACTGTATTAAAGGGTCACGGCATTAGGAAGGTTGAGAATCACTGTTCTAACACCTTTATCAAGTAATAGTTATGCTTTGACAAACTAGTTCTATGTTTTACCACCCAATACAAAGCCTGTGACAGCTGGTGATAGTGTCACTGCCGCTCCAGCACTGCCAGAGGGTTTTTAGACAGTGCAGGGAGGCAATAAAAACAAAAACAAAAAAACCACCCTGCCACCTGAAAACCCTCCATAGGACTAAATGGACTTACACCATAGGACTAAATGGACTTACACCAGGTGGAACCTGGGCGGCTGCTTTCTTGGCCCTAAAGCCTGGGTTGAAGCCAACTACCATCAGCTAACTAACATCAGAGAGCCAGCGTGGTGTGGTGGTTAAGAGCAGGTGGATTCTAATCTGGAGAACCGGGTTTGATTCCCCACTCCTCCACCTGAATGGCGGAGGCTTATCTGGTGAACCAGATGTGTTCCCGCACTCCTACATTCCTGCTGGGTGACCTTGGGCTAGTCACAGTTCTCTCATAACTCAGCCCCGCCTACCTCACAAGGTGCCTGTTGTGGGAAGAGGAAGGGAAAGGAGCTTGTAGGCCTCCTTGAGTCTCCTTACAGGAGGGGAAGGTGGGGTATAAACCTAAACTCCTTCTCTCCACCTCCAAGAACACCCCACCCACCCTCCATCTGTGCTGGCATTTAATTGGACACCAGCATTCCTCCACGGCAAAGGCTACTCTCTAGTTTTGCTCCCGCAAAGCTGAGAAGTGCCCGGCCACTGGTGCCTCTCTCGTTTCCACTTGCTGGGGTGCCCCTGATGTCAGCCCCATTCACCAACCCATCTGCCTCCCTGCCCATAGGATTGGGCCATAAATCAGACTATTAAGAAAGAAACAATATTCAAAATTGCCTGTGGGATTAATTTTTTAAAAATATATCTCTCTATGTTTTTGATGACATGCAGGTGAAAGTGATGGTGAGGATTTGCCCCTCGCACGACACGTCGGAATCCATGTCATTTCTCAAGGTGGATCCGCGGAAGAAACAGATCACGCTTTATGACCCGTCTACAATTGGCCCTTCCAACGCGGGCCACCGAAAAGGAGTTGTGGCCGTTCCAAAGATATTTGCCTTTGACGCGGTGTTCCCACAAGATGCTTCCCAGGTAGGACAACCAAACACCTGAAGCTAATAATTTGGGTGGCTGCCACGGCATGTTAAATCTGGCAAGAGAATTCTTCGCAGCTTTCGGGGGGGGGGGGGATTTTTTTTACTTTGAATTAGTTGGTTTAATTACTGGGAAGACATGCTAATTAATAGTCAGCGCGCAAGGTCTCACGCTGTTTTAATTTAGCCCAGATGTGAAATTAAGAAGCAATATCAGTGGAGATGATTCCACTCAGTGAATCCTTTCTCCTATAACTCCTTCTGTTCTTTAAAGCAGCACACGCGCACGTACGCACAGAGCTGGAAGAGCAGTTCAAATTGAGATGTCTTCCTAAGGCTCTGTGTGGAAAGAGCATTTATAAAGCTTGGATGTCTAGAAGAGATAAATTGATATATAAGTTGTATAGATATATCGTATCAAATCGCCTCTGCTTCTCACTTGCTTTGAAAGACATATATATATATAGATCTGGATATAGATAGATAGA